>NC_045981.1:19423185-19590685 GCF_010909765.2 Amblyraja radiata | reverse complement strand
AGAACATGCAAACTCCACACGGACAACACCCGAGGTCAGGATCGAACCTGGGTCTCTGTTACCGTGAGGCAGCAGCTCTACCTGCTGCGGCACTGTGCTGCCCCAACCAATGTTGTTATGGGTATCTGGAGATGTGGCCTTAAAGAGTCACTGAATGTTACAGTTCTCCTGAGTCCCTGGGTCTGTTAGTAGCTAAAGGGTGACCTAGAGGCCTGGAGGTGTTGACCTTGCCAAACTATGGTGCTTCCTGGAGGGTTTACTGGCAAATTAACATCAGAGTTCTCCCAGCCAGAGGGTTGTTGTTGCCGCGCCGCGACTGCAGTTACCGTACCTTGTGCATCGCGGTAGTAAGCGTGGGTGACACTGCGGAATCGCTCCTGTCCTGCCGTGTCCCAGATCTGAAAATAGAAACAGTGAGAGTTGTGCATCTCAGTCATTCACTTGCTCCTTAACCCTTGCTGGAATTATCAGCAAGGAGTCTGAACTCACTTCCCCACTTCTCTCATGGACTGTCAACTGAACCGAGAGATCGCAGGTAGGATATGAGATGTCCTTATCTCTGTGCGACCACCACACTCTTTCCCAACTGCCCTTATAGTGTTACTTCCTCAGGAGCTGCAAAGTGGCACAGCGTTAGAGTTGCTGCCTTACAGCGCAAGAGACACCGGTTCGATCCTGACTACTGTCAGGTGCTGTCTGTATGGAGTTTGCTTGTTCTCGCCGTGGGTTTTCTCCGGGTGCTCCCGTTTCCTTCCGCTCTCCAAAGATGTACAAGTTTGTAGGTTAATTGGCACCTGCAAATTGTAAATTGTCCCTAGTGTGTAGGACAGTGCTAGTGTTCGGCGTTGGTCAGCACGGACTCAGTGGGCCGAAGGGCCTGATTCTATGCTGTATCTCCAAAATCTAAATAAAACCAGGAAATACTGTGGCTACCTAGCTTGCCAGGCAGCATCTGTGTAGAGGGAAGCAGACCCTTAAGGGCCTGTCCCACTTGGCGATTTTTTCGGCGATTGCGGGCATCATTGACTGACGTATCAGGTCACCGAAAAATACGCGGTGTGATGACGTATGACGCGGCGTGGTGGCGTATGGCACGCGGTGTTTTTTCAAGTGTCGCAACATTTTTTTTGTCGCCGATGGAGTTTGAAATGTTCGAAATCTTTTGGCGACACTGATATGACACCGGCAAAATTGGCAAGTGGGACAAGCCCTTTACATCAACGATGCTGGCTGACCTGCTGAGTGTTTCAGCACTATCTATTTTTATTTTGGGTTTTCTGCATCTGTGGTTCTGTGCTTTGTTTCTTCTGTGTGGGGTGTGCTGGGATTCTTTACGAATGTGGATACACTTGCGTATGTACTCATGGCTACAATCCAGATCCGTTAGTTGGTTAAGTTGTTCTCAGAAGATGGGAATTGCCTGAAATGGGAAGTCGGTGCTTGCTTTTCTAATTGCTCAAAGGGGAGTTGATGAGCACATGAGTGAGCAACGGGGTTTAGCTTAGATTAGTTTAGTTTAGAAATACAGCGGGGAAATAGGGCCTTTGGCAACTGAGTCCGCGCTGACCAGCGGTCCCCGTACACTAACACTATCCTACACACAAACGACAATTTACAATTTTGATCAAAGTCTAATTAACGAACAAACCTGTACGTCTTTGGAATGTGAGGAAAACGGAGCACCCGGAGGAAATGCATGCAGTCATGGGGAGAACGTACAAACTTTGTGCAGACAGCACCCGTAGTCAGGATTGAATCAGGGTCTCTATCGCTGTAAGGCAGCAATTCTACCGCTGCACCACTCTGCCCCCCCCCAGGTTTGGTTACAACCCAGGGTTCCCAGATTGTAGGGTCATAATAGTCAGAGTTGGATGTGGATGGCTCTGCTGGGAGCTGGAACACACCTGATGGGCCAAATAATCCTCTTCCGTGCCATAATAAGCAAGTGAATGGGTTAAAGGGAGCAAGGGAAGTATGGTGGGGTTGAGTGTCATACCTGTCAGGGTTGGGTTTGCAGATTCCCTTTGGTGAAGTACATCATTGAAGTAGGTGGTTTGAAACCTCTGACATAAATAGTACAATGGACAATTGACAGTGAATTACAGGATGAAATCCAATTAAGATGCCCGAGTGATTTATATATAGAGCAGCCGATGGCCGAGAGTGAATTACAGGTTGAAACTAATCAAGGGAATCTGACTGTGATGCACTGTGGTTAATTCATCCCATCTGCTGCCCTGACCCCCCATGTGAGGACTGAGCAGTAACATATAGAATCATAGAAAATAGGTGCAGGAGTAGGCCATTCAGCCCTTTGGCCATTCACTATGATCATGGCTGATCATCCAAAATCATATTGTGTCCAATATGTTGATCCTTGCAGAGAAACCCCAGTAAATGTCAACCAGTGGATACAAGAAACTGTAGATGCTGGTTTACAAAGGAAAGACACAGAGTGCCGGAATAGACAATAGACAATAGATGCAGGAGTAGGCAATTCGGCCCTTCGAGCCAGCTGATCATCCACAGGTGGGTGAAGGGGGAGGGTTATATAGTGAACTAAAAATATCAGCCAATGTTTGCAAGAGCTGTGGGAATGTTTAGTTCTTTGAAAGGATTTACAATGACTTAACCAGCCTGGGACATCTCCAATAGTGGGAGGGATCCCAGGGAGTATTAATAGGATGCCTCGGGGAATTTCTAAGTGTCTCGGGAGTATTGCAGTAGATATTCTTGAAAGGTGCAGTTTAATTATGTATTTTCTTCCATCCTATCTGATGCTGCATTTAGACGAACAACAAATTTTCACAGCTCTGATATTCGAGGGGGTGGGGGAACTGCTTCCAGCAGCTTATGTTTCAGCTGCTGCCGCAGTCCACTGACCTGTAACTTGACCTTGACCCCGTCCACAACCACCACCTTATTCTGCAAAACAAGGAGAAGCAATGGGTTAACTTTGAACACTGCAAGGGGCAAACACAGGGAACATGTTGTCAGGGAATGGTGCCACCGTGCATTCACCGTGCATTCAGTTCCATCAACCAGCATGAATCTTTGCTGCCTCTGCTCCATGCCTCAGTGTGTCAGTGCTAGAGTGACCTCTCACTCTGTCTGACTGTTGGAAACATAGAAACATAGAAAATATGTGCGGGAGTAGGCCATTCGGCCCTTCAAGCCATTCAATATGATCATGGCTGATCATCCAAAATCAGTTCCCCGTTCCTGCTTTTTCTCCATATCCCTTGATTCCATTAGCTCTAAGAGCTAAATCTAACTTTCTTTTGAAAACATATAGTGAATTGATCTCCCCTGCCTTCTGTGGCAGAGAATTCCACAGATTTACAACTCTCTGGGTGAAGACATTTTTCCTCATCTCAGTCCTAAATGGCCTAGCCTTTATTCTTAAACTGTGACCTTTGGCTCTGAACTCCCCCAACATGGGGACCAATTTTCCTGCATCTAGCCTGTCCAATCCCTTAAGAGTTGAATATGTTTCTATAAGATCCCCTCTCATCCTAAATTCCAGTGAAATCAAGCCCAGTTGACCCATTTTTTCATCATATGTCAACAGTTGCCAACAGTATCCCAATGAACCTTTCGCTGAAACCAGTGAAAGCTCCATTGAACCATTGAATGTTTGTCGGTGGGTCCACAGAGCAGGGAGGGGTGGAGGCAGAGGTCCAGAGTGTGGCAAATACTTGTCTCTGAACAGTGGGCCAGGTGTGTGACCGAGGGTGATGTTGCAGATCACCATGGGGGTCAGGAACATTTAGTTTAATTTAAGCTTTTCTTGGCATGCTACCCAGTCAGCGGGAGACTATACATGATTACAATGCAGCTGTCCACAGTGTACAGATGCAGGATAAAGGGAATAATGTTTAGTCCAAGATAAAGTCCAGTAAAGTTTGGTTAAAGATAGTCAGAAGGTCTCCAATGAGGTGGATGGTAGATCAGGACCGCTTACTAGTTGGTGATAGGATGGTTCAGTTGCCTGATAACAGCTGGGAAGAAACTGTCCCTGAATCTAGGGGTGCTGTTTGTGTTTTCACGCTTCTGTACCTCTTGCCTGACAGGAAAGAGGAGAAGATGGAATGGCCGTGGTGAGACTGGTCCATGATTAAGCTGGTGGCCTTGCCGAGGCAGCGTGAAGTGTGGATGGAGTCAATGGAAGGGAGGTTGGTTTGCATGATGGTCTGCGTTGGATCCGCTATTCTCTACAATTTCTTGTGACCTCGGATGGAGCCGTTCCCAAACCATGCTGTGATGCATTTCGATGAACGGGCAGGTTCGTAACCAGTCCCATTCATCGAAATGCATCACAGCATGGTTTGGGAACGGCTCCATCCACTCCCAGTCCCCGCTTCTGTTAAAATCATCAGATTTACTGTAAAATTTGTTATACTATCATGTAATGTAAAATAAGTGAAATAAAAGTGTGTTTGGATATTAATAGGAGTATTATAGTACAAAGGATCTATTGGCCTGTCACTACCAAGGTGACTATCCGAGCTTTACTGTAAAGCATCAGGTTAGTCCAATGCCCAAAAACCTTCGCAGGCAGCTCACTGTTGAAGTTGCCCCTGTTAAAAATGAATGGCACA
This sequence comes from Amblyraja radiata, assembly GCF_010909765.2. NCBI lineage: Eukaryota > Metazoa > Chordata > Chondrichthyes > Rajiformes > Rajidae > Amblyraja > Amblyraja radiata. Next base: position 19,586,084 of record NC_045981.1, on the reverse strand, counting down.
AGCTTCATCTGGTTTACCAGCAGGAGTGACTGTTTCTTTAATTTGTAGATTTCAGCATAACTTTTGCACAGGTTAAGTACTACTTCATAACAGCAATAAACATTCCTGATCCCTCCCCCAACCCTGCTCCCTTCCCTCCCCTGAATCCCACCTATTTCTTCCCTCCTCACCAATTTCCTCCATCTGCTTTACAGTCCACAACTCTTCAAACCTGTTTCACACCTTAATTCTTCTCTTATCTTTGGCCTTTGTTCCAACCAGCTGCATATCAGTCTGAAGAAGGGTCTCAGCCCAAAACACCAATCCTTTTTCTCCAGTGATGTTGCCTGAACCGCTGAGTTACTCCAGAAGTTTGTGTCTATATTTTACATGTCAAAGTCCCCCCTCTGTTGCCTGTATCCATCTATTACGTGCCATGCAGGTCCTGCCTCTCCCCATTTCCAGCGTTCTTTCTCCCCCTCCCTACAATCAGTCTGAAGAAAAGTCTTGACCAGAAATGTCACCTATCGATGTTCTCCAGGGATCTACTGTCCTGTTAGTTGGATTTTACATTGATAATGGAACTATGCCAATAGCATAATATTTATAAATTAACGTCCAACAGATCTTAACCTGAGATAAGAAAACACCTTAGGGTGGAACAGTGGCGCAGTGGTAGAGTTACTGCCTTACAGCGCCAGAGTCACGGGTTCGATCCTGACCATGTGTGCTGTCTCTACGGAGTTTGTACCTTCTCCCTGTGACCGTTCGGGTGCTCCGGTTTCCTCCCCCACTCCAAAGACAAGCAGGTTTGTAGGTTAATTGGCTTTGGTAAATTTGCAAATTGTCCCTAGTGTGTAGAATAGTGCTAGTGTATGGGGATCGCTGGGTGGTGCGGACTTGATGGGCCAACAGGTTGCACTGTATCTAACATCTAATAACAATTTAGTCTTTGTGGAGGATACCTGTACATTTGTTTTTCTCAAGCCTGTTATACCCAGCACACATCAAATCTCCCAACTACTCACAAACATGTATATCTCAAAACGTTATTTTCTGTAATCTATCTATCTAATTTGCATTTGAAGGAATCAATTCTAATTGATTCCACTATCTCCCTTGGAAGCTTGTTCTATAGATTGCCCTTTCACTCAGTCAGATATTATTTCTGCCAATTAGTTTTGAATTTAACCTCTTCATTCATCACAGATTCTGACTCTATTGTTCCAGGCAAGATGAAACCAATCTTAATGTTCTTTACAAGTTTGTATTGTATCCTACTGGAAACGTAAGAAATAGGGGCCAGAGTAGGTTAACTGGCCTCTTAAGCCTGCTCCGCCATTCAGTAAGATTATGGCTCGTCCAATTTTAGTCTTCACACCACTTTCCTGCTCTCTCCCAATTCCCTGAGTTTAAATGTATGACAATTTCCATCTTGGATACATTCAGTGACTCCATCTCCAAAGCTGTCTGGAGTAGAGAATTCCAAATAGTTATGGCCCTTTGAAAGAAGAATTTTCTCCTCTTTTCTGTCTTAAGTGGGTGACCACTTATTTTGAAACTATGTCATGGGAACATAGAAAATAGGTGCAGGAGTAAGCCATTTGGTCCTTCAAACCAGCACCGTCATTCAAAATGATCATGGCTGATCATCCAGAATCAGCACCCTGTTCCTGCTTTCTCCCCATATCCCTTGATTCCGTTAGCCCTAAGAGCTATATCCAACTCTCTCTTGTTCCCTGGCTCTATAAATGTCCTCCTTTCAGCAGCCATCCATCCATTAGGGCGACACAGTGGAGCAGTGGTAGAGTGGCTGCCTTATAGCGCTAGAGGCTTGGGTTTGTTCCTGACTACGGGATGCTGTCTGTACAAAGTTTGTACGTTCTCCCTGAGAATGCGTGGGTTTCCTCCCACCTTCCAGAGAGGTACAGGGTTGTAGGTTAATTGGCTTCAATAAGTTGTAAAATTGTCCCTAGTGAGTAGGATAGTGCTAGTGTACGGGGTGATCGCTGGTCGGCACGGACTCGGTGGGCCGACGGGACTGTTTCCGTGTTGTATCACTAAAGTCTAATCCGATGAGTCCCTGACATATCTGACATGTTTCACCTCTGATTCTTCTGAACTTCAATGTGTACATCTCCGACTTATTCAGCCCATAGTCGTACATCAAACCCCTTCATTTCAGGAGTCAAGCAAGTCCACCATCTCTACACTGCCACTGATGCAAGAACATTCTTCTTTAAATTTGTACACAAGCCCTGAGTATGAAGTTGCATCAAACCCTCTCCACTTTAATACTCTATATATCCCTTGTGTAACACTCCCATTCATCCTCACTTGCCACAGCTGCATGCCAATCCTTTGTGTTGTTGCACTGGGACCCCTGGACTATTTTTATTGCAACTTTTGTTATTCTGTTTAAACACTAGTTTGTCTTTCCATTTTTATTGCCAAAGTAGCTGACCTCACTGCTCCCCGTATTATACTCTAACTGCCTGATCATTTAACCTATCTCTATCCCCTGGCCCGTTGAGATCCTCCAGCACTTTGTCTTTTGCTCAAGAACCCAACATCTGCAGTCTCTTGTGTCTCTGTCCACCTCACGTCTAGCAAATCCACTAATCTTTGTATCATCAGAAAATTTGGCCACAGCACACGTCATCCCATCATCTATTTATGTCTCAATCTTTGTCTTTTTACATCTTTTGTCTTTTACCAGCTCTCCACAACGTACTCTTCCCAGCGTGTAGTGGGGGGGAAATGCCATCATCCATGCTTATTCCCCACTGGACAAATGGGGGGGGGGGGGGGGGGGGGGGGAGATTCTCAAGGGAATCTCTGTCATATTTGCTGGTCTGAGCTTCGATCTTTCCCAGATCACCTGGTCTATCTCAGCTGGCCTGGATACCATCAACACCAACCTCAATCAATGTACGGATTTCCATGGTCTGGGCGCGTATCATTCTTTCTGACAGAGCAGAAAAAAGTGCAGGCGTTTGCTTTCTTTTCTGAGAGGAACAGCTCAGGATTGGACCTCTTGTGATCCCTGCAGTGTGATTCAGTGAATCAATTAAAGAGGCTAACGTAATATAGTTTGATCAGCAAAATGTCACATTTTTCATAAGGGAGCTGGGATTAATAAGTCCCATTAATAGCTCCCCATGTAATTGCTCAATTAACTTCCAAGTGGCATTTAACAGCATATAAAAGTGTACTGAGATCACCCCTGTAGAGCAATGATAAATATGAGCTAACACTAGTTTCTCTTCCAAAGTTCATTTGCTATTCTGAGTTAATTTAGCTGCATTAATATGTCAAGTCTTCCAATGCTATGGGTGAAGTCAAACATCACACCTGTTAACAATCAAATTAATTCACTTTTTAACCTCTCAAAATACAATTTCTAAATTCTTGGTTAACAACAGCAGAGAAAGAAATAAAGACTTCCCACTTAGGCGACTGCCGGCAACTGTCAGAGTGGAACACACACACACATCGCTTCCTTCACCAGCCCATTATGCAGGCGGGGGACAGGGCAAGCGGGGGGAGCGCTGTCTGAGTGAAATTCACACGGGACAAAGCCAAGATGAAACAGACACACACCGCGATGGACAGGAAGGTTGGCGCTGTAATTAAGACGGCTAAAGCACAGTGTACGACAAGTCCTTTAAAAGGGGGGGGGGAGGGGGGGGGGGGGGGAGAAGGAGTGGGGCCAACTTTTAACTGGGGTACCGCAAGGCTCAGTGCTGGGACCCCAGCTATTTACAATATATATTAATGATCTGGATGAGGGAATTGAAGGCAATATCTCCAAGTTTGCGGATGACACTAAGCTGGGGGGCAGTGTTAGCTGTGAGGAGGATGCTAGGAGACTGCAAGGTGACTTGGATAGGCTGGGTGAGTGGGCAAATGTTTGGCAGATGCAGTATAATGTGGATAAATGTGAGGTTATCCATTTTGGTGGCAAAAACAGGAAAGCAGACTATTATCTAAATGGTGGCCGACTAGGAAAAGGGGAGATGCAGCGAGACCTGGGTGTCATGGTACACCAGTCATTGAAAGTAGGCATGCAGGTGCAGCAGGCAGTGAAGAAAGCGAATGGTATGTTAGCTTTCATAGCAAAAGGATTTGAGTATAGGAGCAGGGAGGTTCTACTGCAGTTGTACAGGGTCTTGGTGAGACCACACCTGGAGTATTGCGTACAGTTTTGGTCTCCAAATCTGAGGAAGGACATTATTGCCATAGAGGGAGTGCAGAGAAGGTTCACCAGACTGATTCCTGGGATGTCAGGACTGTCTTATGAAGAAAGACTGGATAGACTTGGTTTATACTCTCTAGAATTTAGGAGATTGAGAGGGGATCTTATAGAAACTTATAAAATTCTTAAGGGGTTGGACAGGCTAGATGCAGGAAGATTGCTCCCGATGTTGGGGAAGTCCAGGACAAGGGGTCACAGCTTAAGGATAAGGGGGAAATCCTTTAAAACCGAGATGAGAAGAACTTTTTTCACAGAGAGAGTGGTGAATCTCTGGAACTCTCTGCCACAGAGGGTAGTCGAGGCCAGTTCATTGGCTATATTTAAAAGGGAGTTAGATGTAGCCCTTGTGGCTAAGGGGATCAGGGGGTATGGAGAGAAGGCAGGTACGGGATACTGAGTTGGATGATCAGCCATGATCATATTGAATGGCGGTGCAGGCTCGAAGGGCCGAATGGCCTACTCCTGCACCTAATTTCTATGTTTCTATGTTTAAGATGCCAGAGATACACGGCTATGAAGCTCGGCGTACATTTAACGTTACCGGTCGGTTATCCTTGGTTCTGAAAACTACTGCTTACGTTCTTTTTCCCGATGAGCCAATGCAATTCACCAGTCAGCACCGGCTACAACCTACGACAATCTTCGACCTCCTGGCGACCCACTAGGACCTCCTGGCGACCCACCTACGGCACGAGAATTCTCGCTACTCTCCATGGCGGCTTCATTCTGGTCGCCGCTAATCTTTAAACATGTTGAAAAATTAGCGCCGACCATAATGAGGCCGCGACTAGTTCCCAGAATGCGGGAACTCCTCACGACCATGAAGGCGACTGCCCGGCAACCACCCGCGAACATGTGGCGACCATGTGACGACCTCAGAGTCTCCTGCAGTTGCCTAAAAATATGCCTAAGTGGGACAAGCCCATAAAGCATTTACATTCATTCTCTTCCAGTCTCAATTGGTGACATTTCGGGTCGAGACCCTTCTTCAATTTAATGACTGAATGTAAAGGTGCCACCTCCAAATGTAATACACGGCGGTGTGTAGGAAGGAACTGCAGATGCTGGTTTAAACCGAACAAACACTCAAAATGCTGGAGTAAATCTGCGGGACAGATTGAAGAAGGGTCTCGACCTGAAACGTCACCCATTCCTTCTATCCAGAGATGCTGCCTGTCCCGCTGAGTTACTCCAGTATTTTGTGTCTATCTTAGGACTAATGCAACCTCTTTTGGAGATGGCAGGGTTTGTGGAGTGGCCTCTCGGAGCAGCGTATGTGTGCAGCCACGTCGGGACTTAAATCAATCATTCACCTCGGCTCGATTGCTGACACTTGTTTGCTAAGTGGCGTTCCGTGAAAAGGTTAAACCTGCTGCCTGTCGCTTCATACAGCCTTGACCACTAGTTGTCATGGCGATCTGATGCTGGCTTTGCCAAGCAACTCCTCAGCACCACTTAACTCTCACGAGTGTTGATCAGACTCGGCTATGCTGGTTACAGAATGATGCCCGTTAACCACTGTGCAGATTTATCCCCCAAACGTGCATCCAGTCCACGAGAACCAGAAACCCTCTCTCGTTAGTGGCTGTTGTTTTATGAGATCTTTGCCAGCATTTGGTAATATTCCAAACAGGCCCAGATCTTTGCCTCGACGTTGAGTTGCATGGGGTACTAATTCCCAGAGTCAAACCTGATAGCCTAACATATGTGTAACTCTGGGATTCATAGCAAATGACCAACTCCATGTCTTTAGAGATACAACTTGGAACCAGGCTCTTTGGCCCACTGTGTCCACGCTGACCAAAGATCACTCGTTTTATGTTATCCCACTTTCATATCCACTCCCTGCACACCAGGGGCAGTTTTCAGAGGCCAACTAACCTACAAATCAGCCTACACTGTGCATAGAGCTGACTTTAATGAGTAAACCAGGACAGCTAAACATTTACTATCTCTCAGGTCACAAGGAGAAATTTGTACCGATCCATTAAACCCTCATAGGAGACCATGGAGAAGGCTTTAGTTGTTTTAGGAGTATGCTGTTGCCTATAAATGAATCCCTTGAAGGGTCGTGGTTCTTTATTTACGACCATGAACTGGGAGAGTCTTTCCAGACCTATTTATGAAGCTAAGGCCATTAGCAGATAAGTACAGACACAGTGGCCAGCTGTTGCAAGTAATGGCTTGAAGGGCCGAATGGCCTACTCCTGCACCTGTTGTCTATTGGTAATGCAAGAGGATTAAAAAGAAATACCCTGTGTAGGGGATAATTGGCAGAAGGTGATTGGAACATAATTTCCACAAAATACACAACATAAAATTTGTTTGAAGCCTTTGGGCTGGATGAGATGAGCAGCAGTCTCTCTGTCCTGGACCTCTGTCAGAGTGAGGCCAAACATAAATTGGAGGAATAACACCTCATATTTCACTTGGGCAGCTTACAGCCGAGCAGTATGAACATTCATTTCTCTAATAATAAGTAACCCCTGCATTCCCTCTCCACTACAAGCTAGACGTCCTACTAGTTCCACTGTTCACATCCCTGTATCTCTTCATTATCACCTCTTCCCCAGCCAACAATGTGCCATTATGGACTCCACCCTTCCTTGGTTATCTGTTGCCAGCCTTGATTTGTCCGGGTCTTTTCCTTGCTCCAATCCCTCCTCCCCCCCACCCCCCCCCCCCCCCCATCTACTTTCAGTCTGAAGAAGGTTTCCGACCCGAAACGTCACCCGTTCGTTTTCGCCAGAGATGCTGCCTGACCTGCTGAGTTGCACCAGCCCTTTATGTCTATCTTCAGTACAGGCTCAGTCAGATTCAGAGCAGCAAGTGGACCTGGTACCAAAACAAGGGTCAGTTTTGTGCGTTTGGTGTGTCTACCTCAAAGTACTGGACTACAGGTAACCAGCGACAGTTCAACTAGACTCAGGAGCAGTAGGTAATGTACTCCTGAAGCAAGCCAGCGGTGGTGTAGTGAAAACCAAAGGGCCTCAAGATACAACAATGTATAACAAACACGTGTACAACAAGTCGACATGGGAGGTGATTAGGAGATGCCTGCATGAAGGCCTACATGAAGTCCAGATACGACCTGGGTAAGGCCATCAAAAAGGCCAAAGGGGACCTGCTCCAAACTGGAGGATGAGACAGATGTTCGGCAGCTGTGGCGGGGCCTGAATGCAATCACCTCCTACAAGGTGAAAACAAGAAGGCAGCTCGAATGTCGGCGAAACATCACTCCCTGACGAGCTCAATGCGTTTTACGCACGCTTTGACAGGGAGAATACTGATGTGCCTTCCCGATCCCCCATTCGCTGTGATGGCATTTCAGCCTCAGTCACAGAGGCCGACGTCAGAAAATCCTTCAGAGGGGTGAACCTCCGAAAAGCACCTGGACCTGATGGTATACCCGGTCGTGTTCTAAAAACCAGTGCGGACCAACTGGCGGGAGTTTTCACGGACATTTTCAACCTCTCACTTCTGAGGTCTGAGGTCCCCACCTGCTTTAAAAGGGCATCAATTATACCGGTGCCCAAGAAGAGTAAGGTGACGTGCCTCAATGACTATCGACCAGTGGCACTAACGCCGGTGGTGATGAAGTGCTTTGAGAGGTTGATCATGGAGCAAATCAACTCCTACCTCGACAAAAACCTGGACCCACTGCAGTTCGCTTACCGCCACAACAGATCAACGGTGGATGCGATCTCGCTGGCCCTCCACTCCGCTCTGGACCACTTGGACAACAAAAACTCATATGTCAGGCTGTTATTCATCGATTACAGCTCGGCATTTAACACAATCATCCCCTCCAAGCTGGTTACCAAACTCGCAGAACTGGGTCTCTGCGCATCCCTCTGCAATTGGATCCTCGACTTCCTCATTCACAGACCAGTCTGTTCGTATTGGTGGAAATGTGTCAGCCTCGATAACAATCAGCACGGGAGCACCTCAAGGCTGCGTGCTCAGCCCCCTGCTGTACTCACTCTATACTCATGACTGTGTAGCTAGTCACAGTGCGAACTCCATCATCAAGTTCGCTGACGACACCACTGTTGTGGGACGGATCACTGATGGGGATGAGTCAGAGTATAGAAGAGAGATCGAGCAACTGTCCATATGGTGCCAGCGAAATAACCTGGCCCTCAACACCAGCAAAACCAAGGAACTGATTGTGGACTTTGGAAGGAGTAGGAGGGGGACCCACAGCCCCATTTATATCAACGGGTCGATGGTTGAAAGGGCCAAGAGCTTCAAATTCCTGGGCGTGCACATCTCTGAAGATCTTTCCTGGTCCGAGAACACTAATGCAATTATCAAGAAAGCTCATCAGCACCTCTATTTCCTGAGAAGATTACGGAGAGTCGGTTTGTCAAGGAAGACTCTCTCTAACTTCTACAGGTGCACAGTAGAGAGCATGCTGACTGGTTGCATCGTGGCTTGGTTCGGCAATTTGAGCGCCCTGGAGAGGAAAAGACTACAAAAAGTAGTAAACACTGCCCAATCCATCGGGTCTGACCTTCCTTCCATCGAGGGGATTTATCACAGTCGCTGCCTCAAAAAGGCTGGCAGTATCATCAAAGACCCACACCATCCTGGCCACACACTCATCTCCCTGCTACCTTCAGGTAGAAGGTACAGGAGCCTGAAGACTGCAACAACCAGGTTCAGGAATAGCTACTTCCCCACAGCCATCAGGCTATTAAACCTGGCTCGTACAAAACTCTGATTATTAATAAACCATTATCTGTTATTTGCACTTTATCAGTTATTTATTCATGTGTGTATATATTTATATTATGGTATATGGACACATTTATCTGTTTTGTAGTAAATGCCTACTATGTTCTGTGTGCTGAAGCAAAGCAAGAATTTCATTGTCCTATACAGGGACACATGACAAACTCACTTGACTTGACTTGAAAGATGCTCACTGAAGCTGGCAAACTCAAGAATAGAAAGAAAGATGGTTTGTATTTTGTTGTGGTAAACCAGGAAGGTGCCACGGTGCTGTTAAGAAGACTGTGAGAATCTTTTTCCCAGGAAGGTGATATCAAATACAGTACTAGCGGGCATAGCATTAAGGTGAGAGGGCTAAAGTTTAAAGATGTGCAGGGCAAGTTTTTTTACATAGAAGGTGGCGAGTGCCTGGAACGCGCTGGTGGGGGAGACACATATGATAGTGGGATTTAAGAGACTTTTGGATAAGCATAAGAATATGCAGGAAATGGTGGAATATATATTATGTGCAGGCAGTTAAGAGTTGGTATTGGCATCATGTTCAGCACCACACATTGTGGGACAAAGAGCATGTTCCCCTGCTCTATCTAATACGCTGTGCTGTGTTCTAATAACGTTTCAACAAGTGGGACTGATAACGAATATCATGACAGGAACTTGACAGGAAGCAGCTGAGCAGGTTTACCGTTGTAACAGAAGTGCCCACGAGATACTTGCTGGCTAATGGTAGTTATCAAAGAGGTGATGAAAATTTTTGTGGTGTAAGTCAGTGGTTCTCAACCTTTTTTTAGCTCATGGCCCCCTTGGGATCTTTAATTTTTCTGTGGCCCCCCCTGACATTATTAGCGGAAAAAATACCTTCTATAAAAATATCAGTGTCTATTAATTGCACATATATTCTCTTTTATTCTATTCCACAAACATCAAAAATATTTCAACTACATAGATTTAAATTTATTAGAACTGAAATTTAGGAGGCAACAGGATGGTAGCTCTGTGGCCCCCTTCATTGAACCTGTGGCCCCCTAAATCCCAAATTTTTTCTGTGGCCCCCCTGAAATTTGCCACAGCCCCTTTGGGGCCATATGGCCCCAGGTTGGGAATCACTGGTGTAAGTGAAGAGGAGGGGTGGGAGTTGGAGGGGGTTACCCACAAACCGTTGGGTTGTAAACGACTCATTCTGTGCGATGGTTTTGATACCGCAGACCACTAGCTGAACCTGTACAGAGGGTTAGCACTCACTGTGTCCATGTGGAGCTGGAGCCACACATGGGTTTGCCTAAGGATGGCAGAATTCCCAAAGGACATCAGTGGATTTGTTGAAATATTTACCACATTTTTACAGTTTAACGGTCACTTTTACTGATACCAGTATTGTGAAACAGGAATTTACATTTCAGATCCGTCTTTGATTGACTCATATCATTTAAATGACTGATGATTTTTTACATCAATGTGCCTGCATTAACTGCTTTTAACACCATTACTGCAAAGTACATTCTTATTGTCGACTCTGATTCACCGCCGGAGCCTGAATCGGAGCATATTGAAGTAAACATCTATAACATGGTTCCTATGGCAACAGTTACCAGTGTGGTGACAACTGTCCCTCATTAGCCTGCATTGCCTGCCTTGACATCCTTCTTCCTCTCGATTCAAGCTTTTTTCCTTTATCTCTCCTTCTAATATTTATTGTCACTATGATTGGAGCAAAAGGGACAAGTGGCAGCAACCCTACTTGAACACAGCACTAGTTAGATCACTGAAGACAGACACAAAATGCTGGAGTAACTCAGCGGGACAGGCGGCATCTATGGAGAGAAGGAATGGGTGACGCTTCGGGACGAGGCCCTTGTGGAGACTGAAGAAGAGTCTCGACCCAAAACATCACATATTCCTTCTCTCCAAAGATGCCGCCTGTCTTGCAGAGTTACTCCAGCATTTTGTGTCTGTCTTCGGTGTAAAGCAGCATCTGCAGTTCCTTCCTACACTACTAGTTAGACCATTGTCTGAGCACTATATAAGGTTCTGGTCCCTACATTGCAGGTAAGATGTGTTTGTACTGGAGACAGGGCACAATTAATGTTGCCAGCACCGGAACGCCATGGCTATGAATAAAGGTTCATGAACAGCTTCCTGCTGGAGATAACCTGTATTCATAGCCATGGTTTTCCAGTCCAGGCAACATCAACCTCTCCAGTGCAATCATATCGTCCATGTAATACTCGGCTTGTACTCGCTAGAATTTAGAAGATTAAGGGAGGATCTTATAGAAACGTGCAAAATTCTTAAGGGGTTGGACAGGCTAGATGCAGGAAGATTGTTCCCGATGTTGGGGAAGTCCAGAACAAGGGGTCATAGTTTAAGGATAAGGGAGAAATCTTTTAGGACCGAGATGAGGAAAACATTTTTCACACAGAGAGTGGCGAATCTCTGGAATTCTCTGCCACAGAAGGTAGTTGAGGCCAGTTCATTGGCTATATTTAAAAGGGAGTTAGATGTGGCCCTTGTGGCTAAAGGGATCAGGGGGTATGGATAGAAGGCAGGTACGGGATATTGAGTTGGATGATCAGCCATGATCATATTGAATGGCGGTGCAGGCTCGAAGGGCCGAATGGCCTAATCCTGCACCTATTTTCTATGTTTCTATGTTAATATAGGGACTAGAATAGTACATAGTGCTCTTGAATGACATCACACAACCCCAACCCCAACCTTACCTCAGCAACGAACTACAATGGACTTTGTATAAGCAGGTCCAAGTACTTTGGAAGTGCAAGTACTTTGGCTTGCAACTGGTTTGGTTAGCTAGAATAATGAATAATTCATTGTGTTATTGCTTATTGTATTTTTATTTGATGCGCTGTAGCATTAATGTGTTTGTAAATCTGCCGCTAATAAGAATTTAATTGTTCTGGTCCTGGTGTAGATGACAGTTAAAGACACTTAAGTCTCTTGATAAACTGAAGTAGTTTTGCTTGGAAAACAGGAAGCAGGGAGGACATGGATGTATAAATTATGAGAAACCGAGATAAAGTAAATAGCTTTAATAAAGTTTCTCGCTTCAGCAAACAGGTCAAAAACCAGGGGACAGAGATTTCAAGTAATTGGCGGAAGGATTGGAGGGGAGATGGGGAAAGTTTTTGTACTCAGCGGGTGCTGGGGGACGGACAGAAAGGGTGGGAGAGTCAAAGATCCCTGTCACATGAAAGGGTACATGTGGACGTGTACTTTAAGAGCCCTCTTGCAAGGTTTCGGGCTAGTGCTGGAAGGTGGGTTAGACTTGGAAATTATTTTTCAACTGGTACAGGCACAATGGGCTGAATGGCCTCTTTCTGTCTGGTAAGTCTCTGATTCTGGAACCTTCCTGATTTTGGTGCTTTAAAACGGCATCATTAAAACGAGTGCCCAAGAAGAATAAGGTGATATGTCTCAATGACTACTGACCGGTGACACGAATGCCTGTGGATTGAGAAGTTGGTTCTGACGCGTATCAGCACCTGCCTTGATAAGCACCTGGACTCATTGCAATTCGCCTACCGCCACATTAGATCAATGGGGGATGCAATCTCACTGTCTCTCCACAGGAGCACTTAGACAATAAGAATACGTACGTCAGCTTGTTGTTCATAGACGACAGCTCTGCATTCAATACCATTATCCACCCCAAACTTGTTATCAAACTCAGAGAACTGAGTCTTTGCTCATCGCTCTGTAACTCGACTTCCTCATCCACAGGCCACAATAAGCACAAAGTGTCAACAGTGCATCCTCCTTGATAAACATCAGCAGAGCAGCACTCAGGGCTGTGTGCTCAGGCTCATGCTCTGCTCTCTCTACACCCACGAATGTGTAATCACACACAGTTCCAACTCCATCTTTAAATTCACCGTTATTGGGGCGGCACAGCCGTGCAATGGCAGCGCCAGAGTCCTGGGTTCGATCCTGACTACGGTTGCTGTCCGTACAGAGTTTGTACTTTCTCCCTGTGACTAAGGGGGGTATTTCTCCGGGTGTTCCGGTTTCCTCCTGCACTCCAAAGACGTACAGGTTTGCAGGATATTTGGCTTTAGTAAGTTGTAAAAATCAAAGATTATAGAGCAGAGCAAGATGCGCCACTCTGCGAAAAAAGCGTAGTATGATATGGGTATGACATGACGCCATTTTATTGAGCAACTATTTACAATAATATTAACTAAATATGTGAAGTGATCGATGCTATAAAACACTGTTCCCTACAACACTGATTACACCAAAGATGATAGAGCGGATCAATCTTTGGAACAGATTCCTCCAAAGATACTAGATGAGCATTGCCCGCCCGCTGCCTCGGGAGCGCCGACCGCGGGCAGACGCTTGAGGCTCTCCCGTCGGCCGCATTCATCTGGTATCGGGGGGACTGAGAATCAGTCCTGGATCAACTCAGGAGTGGAGGAAACTTCCTCTTCCCCCAAAGATACTAGAGGAGCCTCTAGTATCTTTGCTTTTCCCTGCGACCTGATGTAAGAGCAGATTGTAGAACAGTGGAGTCTGTCCCCGCTACCAAAGATGTCACGTTTGGCATAAACAAATGGCGACCGTGACGTTCCGTTACGTACTATACGCCAGTCCATTGGATTTCGGAGGAGTGGTCTATCTTGCTCTGCTCTATAATCTTTGGCAAAAATTGTCCCGAGTGTATGTAGGTTTGTATGGGGTGATCGCGGAGTCAGTGGGCTTATTTCCGTGCAGTATCTCTAACATCTAAAGTTGGATGAATAACGGATAATAATGAGTCAGAGTATTAGAGGGAAATTGAACATTTGACTGACTAGTGCCAGAACAACAATCTTGCTCACAACAGCAGTAAGCTGATTGTTGACTTCAGGAGGAGTGTTAGGCGCTCCCCCCCCTGGTGAATGCTATGTACTTACCTTTCTCTGTTTCTCTCCCGAGTACAGGCCTCGTGGCTGTGAGTCTGGAATCAAGGGGTTAAAGGCTCCTGTACCCGATTGGCCAAGCTGCATCATGTGACTCATCTGAAGCTTAAATACCAGAGTTTCCCAGGATTCTCTCTCTTCTTCGTCGACCCTGACTTGTGAGCAGTCTGCTGGTGTGAGCTGCAGAAGGCCTGGCCACATGGCATAGAATTTTGTGTACTTTCACCATTCCTTGTTAACAAATATTGAATTGGGATGGATAAGGGCTGACCTTAGTGTTTTTGTGTATTTTATTTCAGGGTTATATCTCTTTAGGCAGGTTTTAGAGTCTCCGGTTCGACGGCCCATTACGTGGCTGGCTGGAGCACTGTTTAATTGTTTGTTAGTCCATCCCTATCCCTGACTGGGTTGTTTAAATCAGGTTTGGGTTTTGTGTTCCATTGAATAATTAAAACTATTTTTGAACTTGAACCTGGTTTTTGACTTATGTTACGCGGCTCTGAAGTACCTGCATTCGGGAGTTGCAACAAGGAGGAAGCCAAGGGTCCATGAATCTGTCTTCATCAAACCGATGGAGAGATTCAACAACTTCGAGTTTCTGGGCGTGCTAATCTCGGAAGATATATCTTGACCCTACAATTTGTTGCATTCGTAGAGAAAGCTCATCAATGCCTCTACTTCATTGAAGATTGAGGAGATTCAGTATATCGATGAACACTTTGTTGAACTTCTGCAGGTGTACGGTAACTCGAACGCCATGAATGAAGAAGATTGTGATAGACACTGTCCACTCCATCACAGATACTGACTTCCACACCATCGAAGGGATCTGTAGGATATTATGCCCAAAAAGAGTATTCCATATCATCCAAGACCCTCACCTCCCTGGCCTCACTCTCATTTCGCTCCCACCATCGGGAAGAAGTTACAAAAACCTGAAAATCATGACCACAAGGTTTAATCCCAACTACCATCAGGCTCTTGTACATTACACAACACTAGCCTCAGCAACTATGAACAACAGTCTTTGGTTGCACTTAAGGGCCTGTCCCACTTTCACGACCTAATTCACGACCTCTGCCCGAGTTTGCCCTTGACTCATACTCGCAGCATGGTCATCATGAGGTCGTACGCAGTCGTAGGTAGGTCATAGGTAGGTCGTGATGCTAGTCGTAGGTACTTGTGGCATCAAGTAGGTACTTGTGGCATCACCGGAGGTTGCAGGTGGTTGCCGGAGGTTGCAGGTAGTGGAAGCAGGTAGGGAGACGGACAAAAACCTCCGGGAACCGCACGGAAACCTTGGCTGGGGCGCAAAGTCTCCAGAGGTTTCCGTTCAGCTTTCCTAAGTGGGACAGGGGCATAAGTTCTCCCTGTGACTGTGTGGGTTTTCTCCAATATCTTTGGTTTCCTCCCGCACTCCAAAGAGTACAGGATTGTAGGTTAATTGGCTTGGTATAAATATAAAATAGTCCCTAGTGTATGTAGGATAGGGTTAGTGTGCAGGGATCGCTGGTCAGCGTGGACTCGGTGGCCCGAAGGGCCTGTTCCCGCGGTGTATCTCTAAACTAGGCTAAACATGCAGGTCGGTGGGTTAATTCGATGCTGTTAATTACACTCTGTGTGTCGGTGAATCTGGGGGAATTGATGACAATATGGAGAATATAATCTTATACTCTTCATTTATTTATCTTATAGAGGCGTACAAAGTCGTGAGATTGGGTAAATGCACAGAGTCACTAGCCCAGCGTAGGGGAATCGAGAACCATACGGCATAGGTTGAAGGTGAGGGGGAAAAGATTTAATAGGACCATGAGGGGTAACATTTTTACACAAAAGGTAGTGGGTGTATGAAACGAGCTGCTGGGGGAGGTAGTTAAGTTAGTAACTATCGCAACTTTTCAGAAACATTTAGACAGGTGCATGGATAGGATATGTTTAGAGGGTCATGGGCCAAACGCAGGCAGGTGGGACTACTGTAGATGGGACATATTGGTCGGTGTGGGCAAGTTGGGCTGAGGGGCTTGTTTCCAAGCAGTATGACTCTATGAGAATAAAGCTGATTAGAGTAATTAGACGATTGATAGCCCGGTATGGACTTGGTAAGCCAGAGCGCCCGTTTGCTTGATGTCTGATGCTCCACAGTTCTGTGTACTAAATGGCTGTATCTGTCCTCGTGGAACGTTACACTTTCCTGCACCACAACTGGCAGAGTTTTGACCATTTACTTGTAACTTTCTGCTGCTTCTGCATTACACCTCCGCCTTGCACCTGAACTCGGTTGAGGGTCAGACTAACAAATTGTCGCACAGAATAAAAGGGACTAATTTGCAAAAATAACATGGGGTTTGGTGGAAAAATAGGTTACCTCATGTAGTTACAGAAGAAATGGAATTAAATCCTTCGATAATGGAACTAATTTAACCATCTAAAAAATCCACCTTCCTAGCAATGATTAGCTAGGTACACTGGGAAATCAGATTAAAATAAATGGGTAAATATTCAGAGGTAGAAATTGAGAGAAAAATCTAATATTTCTCCATGAAGATACATTTCCCTTAAGAAATAAAGATTCTTCAAGGTAAAGTGATCCGTATGTAGCCAACTCAAGAAATTAAAGGTAGCATAACATTGATGTACGGGGCTTAGATAGCTATGAAAACAATGGTAAGCCTAAGAAATAGGAGAATTTGAGAAAGCAGCAAAGGATGACAAAAACATTATAAAGGAGGAGGAACCAGAATGTTGTGATTGAACCAACAAAAAAATAAGTTATATCAATACTAAGAGAGGAAAAGATTAGTGTAAAGAGAGATAGAAACATAGAAAATAGGTGCAGGAGTAGGCCATCCAGCCCTTTGAGCCAGCACCACCATTCAATATGATAATGGCTGATCATCCAAAATCTGATTGTGTTAGCCCTAAGAGTTACATCTAACTCTCTCTTGAAAACATCCTGTGAATTGGCCTCCACTGCCTTCTGTGGCAGAGAATTCCACAGATTCACAACTCTCTGGGTGAAAAAGTTTTTCCTCATCTCAGTCCTCAATGACCTACCCCTTACTCTTAAACTGTGACCTCTGGTTCTGGACTCCCCCAACATCGGGAACATTTTTTCCTGCATCTAGCCTGTCCAATCTGTTAAGAATGTTACATGTTTCTATAAGATCCCCCCTCATCTTTCTAAAATCCAGTGACTATAAGCCCAGTCGAACCATTCTTGGATTTGCTATTGAGTTGCTGGAGAAACTCAGCAGCTTAGACCGCAAGGTTTAGCGAATTGATTTATTGATTGAGAGATACAGTATGGAAGCAGGCCATTCGGCCCAGTACATCAATCACCCATTCACACTAGTTATATGTTATCCCACTTTCTCATCCACCACTTGCACACCAGGGGCAATTTACAGAGGCCAATTAACTTACAAACCTGCATGTCTTTGGGATGTGGGAGGAAACAAGAGGAACCAGGACGAAACGCACACTGTTACACAGAGAACGTGCAAACTCCACACAGACAGCATCCCAGGTCAGGATCAAACCTGGGTCCTTGGCACTTTGAGGCAGCATCTGTACCAGTTGCACCACGTGCCATCTGGTGGTCACTGCTCCACCAGAACCCCATTCTCTATTTCCTTCACACATGGTCACATTTCCTTTACAATGGGCCAAACTTGACACCAGTGTGATGTACGTAGGCTGCCCAGCATTACAGCATCATCCACGAGGCAGGAAAGTGCCAACCATCGTCATCATCTGGTATATCAAAGTATCGCAAGTTACACCCCTCTGGCGTCCGCAGTTCTTAAAGGTACACTACACTTAAAGGTACACAGGCACTGCAAGGACCAAGGTTCATTTTATCAAAGGAAATGCAACGTCATTGGTCTGCCCACGTGCAGGACACTAACTCTGATTTTCACATCCCATTGCTCAATAGGTACTTTTCAAAGCTACCTTGCCACTTTGCAGTTGCTAAACCTGTTTGATGACAAAGGAAATGTTAAATTAATTACATATATCAAGTTAAATATATACAGTACTGTAGGTAAAGCTGTGGTTGCCTGGGGTACAAATACACCTTCGATTTTTTTCTCTTTGTTCTGGAAAAGGGATGGGTTCCCCCAGCACGTCATTCCTATCCGGCTGGAAGGTTGACAGTGTGACACTCATCGTGAAGGATGGGTGACGAGGGGTGGGGGTGAGGTATTTGAACCCTATCCACCCGTAACTATTTTTTTGAAGATATAGCGCTGGCACTCTAGAAAAAGAAAGCATCCTGCTCATTGTATGAGGCTGACATACGACTTTTAAACAAGGAACTTCAGATGCTGGTTTATATCAAATATAGACGCTGGAGTAACTCAGCAGGTCAGGCAAGATATCTGGAGAAAAATGATGGGTGACGTTTTGGGTAGGGACCCTTCTTCAGACTTCAGAAGAAGGGTCGCGACCCGAAACGTCACCCAACCTTTTTCACATGAGATGCTGCCTAACCTGCTGGGTTACTTCAGCACTTTGTGTCTGTCTTACGATGTTAAAGATCTTATACTAGTTTAGATTATGCTATTAATATAATTAAACCTTGGTATATCTACAGATAGAGGCAGTTTCCTGCTGCTCTATGGATGATTGTCGTGAGGTACTCGAGAAATAATTGCCCTTTTGAGAGCAGCTACACACCAGGGGCAAGGTTCAACAGGCAATGTACCTACAAACCGCAACCTCTTCAGGAGGAGTGCGGAAACTGGAGCACCCAGAGGAAACTCATTGGGCGAACATGCAAACTCCACGGTTACAGGGGTCAGGATTCAATTCAGGTCACTGAAATCATGAAACACTGACTATGAGCTGTGACACTCTGCCACCCGATTAATTCAAGGTTATATTCTGTGTGTTTCTTTGTACCGAGTATTCTAACTTTTTCAAAATGTTAGTTTCTCCTCCATCGGTAATGCATGAAGCCTGATTTCTGACTTTGCATCCTTCTTTGCAACTTTAAACTATTATTAATGCTGGCAGCTTTGTGAGTGCTTTTCAAGTACACCTACATCTCAGAAAGACCGTCCCACTTTCATCTCAGATCAGCCATGATCACATTGAATAGCGGTGCTGGCTTGAAGGGCCGAATGGCCTACTCCTACACCTGCACCTCCCTCTCCATCTTTCTTCTTGTTTTGGCCCTGCCTTAAAACTCAACTCTTTAACAGGTGTAGATCACCCCACCTAAGAGTTTTGCCTAAGGATCAACTTCTGCCCGATTTTGTTACTATCTTTGTGTTACTTTTCATAATCATAATCAGACTGATTCCTGGGATGCAGACTGATTCCTGGGATGTCAGGACTGTCTTATGAAGAAAGACTGGATAGACTTGGTTTATACTCTCTAGAATTTAGGAGATTGAGAGGGGATCTTATAGAAACTTACAAAATTCTTAAGGGGTTGGACAGGCTAGATGCAGGAAGATTGCTCCCGATGTTGGGGAAGTCCAGGACAAGGGGTCACAGCTTAAGGATAAGGGGGAAATCCTTTAAAACCGAGATGAGAAGAACTTTTTTCACACAGAGAGTGGTGAATCTCTGGAACTCCCTGCCACAGAGGGTAGTCGAGGCCAGTTCATTGGCTATATTTAAGAGGGAGTTAGATGTGGCCCTTGTGGCTAAGGGGATCAGAGGGTATGGAGAGAAGGCAGGTACGGGATACTGAGTTGGATGATCAGCCATGATCATATTGAATGGCGGTGCAGGCTCGAAGGGCCGAATGGCCTACTCCTGCACCTAATTTCTATGTTCTATGTTCTATGTCTATAATCATACTTTATTAACCAAGTATGTTTTGCTACATACGAGGAATTTGATTTGCCATACAGTCATACCAATAAAAAGCACCAAGACACACAAAATACATTTTAACATAAACATTCACCACAGTGGCTCCTCCACATTCCTCAAAAAAAGTTCAATTTCTTCCATGGTCGGGGACATCGAGCCTTCCGTTGACGGGATGATCTTGGCTCCTGTAGCCGGTGGTCGGGCCCTCCACGCCGGGGCGATCAAGCTCCCGCATTGGGGGGATCTCAGCGATCTTACCCCAGGCCGGGGCTAGTCAAACCTCCCGACATCAGTCTCTACCCGAGACTGCGAGCTCCTCAATGTTGAAATCTGCAAGGCCGCGGTTGGGGCGTCGATCCATGGCAAGGGATCACAGTCCACGGTAAATCCACGGCCCCCACGGTGGGGCTCAAAGTCAATCTCGAGCAAGGCCACCAGCTCCATGATGTTAGGCCTCAGAGCGACCGGTGATACGATCCGGAAAACAATCACCGGCAAGGTAAGAGATTGAAAAAAAGTTTCCCCCGACCCCCTCCCCCACCCCCACATAAAACAAACCAGAGAACATTAACACAAACTTTTTAAAACACAGTAAAAATAACAAAAAGCCGATATAATTCAACATCAAAGGTGCTACTTAAATGCAGTCATTGTTGCTGTGGCAACGCCAAGGAGCTCAGCTAAGCCCCATTTGATTTCCGACAGTACGGCTGCTACAACAAGCAGCAAATGTCACATTGAGAATCTCAGTGGGCATCCTCCTGCTGTGCCAGGGTAGCAAACCTGTTTACAACCAGCTTGGCTTCAGCCCCTGGCTGGATGAGTCAAGACTGTGACTTGACTGCTCCGAGCTTCTCTCATGGTTTCCTGTCACCGTTCAGCTGAGATGAGGTGAAGGGGCAGAGCCTGTTTAGAGAAACTGCTGACATCCTCTTGCACCCCTGTCAGTGAGAAACTGTGCGTGTCAAAACCCCGCGCTGTTTTTACAAGACTCCGAGACAACAATGACACTGCCTGGATTGTGCAGCAAAGGAAATATTCCAAAATGCTCAAAACAAAATAGATGCCATTATGTATAGATGTATTAGACGTAATGCCACAAAGAATGTTAATCAATCAAATTAGAGCGTGTGGGTAATATAATGGTGTGGTCTGAGGCTTGGTTAAAGGACAGAAGACAGAGAGGAGGAATAAATGGGCCATTTTCAGGGCCGTAACCATTGGGATGCCCAACGGCCCCAGGTCAATAATTCAGATGAGTAGATCAAGTATAATATATCGCGATTTGTTGTTGATATCAGGTTGGATGTGGGCTGTGGGAAGGATCCAGAGAAACTTTAGTGGCTAAGTGAAGAGGCAGGGACATTGACGACATGATTGATCAACTGATGCTTTAATAAAACCAGACTTAAAGGAGGAGGCAGCGATGAAGAGAAGGCATCATTGGCAATGGCAGGGCAAGGAGATAGGGTGGATGGGCAAAGGTTTGGCAAAAGAACAAGTTTAGGGCTCGAGAAGGTTTACAGAAAACAGATCACCAAGCGGTGAAGGGGTTTCGGAGTCTCCTGCACTACTCACTCTGTACCCATGACTGTGCAGCCACACACAGTTCCACGCCACCTTTACATTTGCCAACGATACCACCGTTGTTGGACAAATAACAGGTAACGAAGAGTCAGAGTTCAACAATGTGATTGAATATTGTCAGACAACAATCTTGCTGTTAATTTTAGCTGGACCAAGGAACCGATTGTTCAGGAAGAGAAAGCAGAGGGAAAATGAAATGGTTTTCATCGGTGGGATTGCAATGGAGAGGGTCATCAGCTTTAAGTTCCAAGGTGTGCACATCTCTGTAGAACTGTCCTGGTCCCAGCACATGGATGCGATCATAAAGAAAACTCACCAACACCTCCTCCTCCTCCTCCTCAGAGATTTGACATGTTGCTGAACTTCTAAAGATATATGGTACAGAGGGTACTGACCGGTTGCATCACAAGCTGATTCAGTAACTTGAAGGCCCAATAACAAACATCTATTTCTTGTCTGATTGGGTTGGGGAGAAGAGGGAGCATCTGGGTTGAGACTCATCCTTTATTATTCTGGTGGCTTCGTAGCGTGAAGTGTAGTGCGACAGCATCTGCAGAAGTGATCACTGCATGAACCTTGCGGAGATAATGCTGCAAACCACCACAATTGTACCCAATGGCACAGCTCAGAGCAAAAGATTTGGTGGTTCTGGGTGTCCATATACACCAAGGGCCAACAACAGCAACAAAACTGTACTTCACCTCATGAGCCAGCATGCTCCTCACTCTAGCGATGAGTCACATCAAGGGGATCAACCCGTGGTTCAATGCAGGGAGGCATGCTGGCAGCAGCAGCAGCATGCTTAATAAAGGTGCTAACACTGAACGACAAAACAGCATGCACTGTATAGACGCTCAACCAATGGATCAGATCAGAGATCTGCAGTCTTGCTGGATCAGGTTCTGAACGCAGGTGGATGGACAAACAGTTTGCAAGAGGAAGAGGCTCCAAGAACATTCCCATCATCAGTGGCAACAGACCCAGCAGTTGAATGCTAAAGACGAGGCTGAAAGATTCTCAGCTAGATTGGTCCCGCAGTGCTGAGTGGTCGGTGGGGACGCTTGCAATGGCGGCAGCCCTGTCAGCAGCGCGTTAGTTTTTTCAACTTTTTAATTTTTTTTAGTATCTTTTAAAGTATGTTTTTAATGTTTCTTTGTGTGTTTTGTGTGGGGGTGGTGTGGGGGGTGGTGGGGGGGGGGGGGGGGGGGTGAGGGGGAAACCGTTTCGGCCGCCTCCTCCATGGAGAGGCAACATTTTCCAGGTCGCCTCCCTCGTGGCCTAACAGCAAGGATCGGTGCGGCCTTTCCCGGAGACGCGCCCGGGGCTTCAGCGGCGGGCGCAGCGTGGACTCTCGGCGTGGAGCGGGCGAGCCCTCGCTGGGGGCCCTCGTGGGGGATCCGGGGGAAGAAGAAGCCATCACTGCCGGCCCGCGGCTAACTTCTACCGCGGGCGCGGTGGCGACTTACCATCACCCCTGGAGGGGAGCTTCGACCGCCGGCCCTGCGGTCTGCAGTGCTTCTGGCTGCGGCGCGGCGGGAACTTTAAACTTTAAATCTTCGACCGCCGGCCTGCGGCCTACACTAACTTAAAGCCGCGGTCTCCGGTGGGGAAGAGCCGACTCTGGACTTACCTGGACTTGTACCTTGTCCTTTTACCATCTGGACGCCCGCAGCAACGGCTGCGGAGGGTTGAGGTCCCGACCATTGGGGAAAATGGAGGAGGACTGGCCAAATTGTGTGCCTTCCACCACAGTGATGAATGCTGTGGTGGATGTTTATGTTAAATTTTTATTGTGTTTTTGTGTGTGTTCTTTATAATTGTACCGCTGCTGACATATTCATTTCACTTGCACTTTATGTGCAATGTGACAAATAAACCGTATTGTATTGTATTGTATTGTATGATCCGTCTTGCTCCTTCCTAAGATTCAACCTATTCCAGATTCCAGTCTTCAACCAATTCAATTTGCATCACATAATATCAAGCTCAAAAGGCTGAACAGATTCATAAAACAGCTTTTTCTCCACTGATTTTTTATAGTTTAGTTTACAGATATAGCGCGGAAACAGGCCATTCGGCCCATCGAGTCCACGCCAACCAAGTCAAGTCAAGTTTATTCGCCACATACGTGATGTGCAGTGAAATGAAAAGTGGCAATGCTCGCGGACTTTGTGCAAAAAGACAAACAAACAAACAACCAAACAAACTACAAACAGGATGGAACAGAATCACATATTCTTTTTCATATTAAATATTGTGGGCGGAAGGAAAAAGGGAAAAAAACAGCAATTAAAAAAAAAAAAAGCAGTAGAGTGGTACAGTAAAGTTAGTCCCTGGTGAGATAGGAGTTTAGTCTTAATTGCCTCTGGGAAGAAACTCCTTCTCAACCTCTCCGTTCTCACAGCATGGCAACGGAGGCGTTTGCCTGACCGTAGCAGCTGGAACAGTCCGTTGCAGGGGTGGAAGGGGTCTCCCGTGATTTTATTGGCTCTGAAGTTGCACCTCCTGATGTATAGTTCCTGCAGGGGGGCGAGTGAAGTTCCCGTAGTGCGTTCGGCCGAACGCACTACTCTCTGCAGAGCCTTCTTGTCCTGGGCAGAGCAATTCCCAAACCAGATTGTAATATTTCCGGACAAGATGCTTTCCACAACCGCTGAGTAGAAGCACTGGAGGATCCTCGGAGACACTCTGAATTTCATCAATTACCTGAGGTGGTAAAGGCGCTGCCTTGCCTTATTCACGAGTGCTGCGGCGTGTGATGTCCATGTCATATCCTCAGAGATGTGGACTCCCAGGTATTTAAAGCAGCTCACCCTATCCACAGTATCCCCATTTATCCTCAATGGTGTGTACGTCCTCGAATGATGTGCCCTCCTAAAGTCCACGATCAGTTCCTTAGCTTTTTTGATGTTCAAGAGGAGGCTGTTGTCCTGACACCAGAGTGCCAGATCAGCCACCTCCTCCCGGTAGGCCTTCTCATCGTTGTCTGAGATCAGGCCCACCGCCACAGTGTCATCAGCAAACTCGATCCCCGTACATTAACTCTATACGACACACTAAGGACAATTAACGATTTTTACTGAAGCCAATTAACCTACACACCTGTATGATTTTGGAGTGTGGGAGGAAACCTTAGCACCCAGAGAAAATTAATGCGGTGATGGGGAGAATGTACAAACTCTGTATAGATAGCACCCATAATCAGGATCGAACCCAGGTCTCTAGTGCTGTAAGGCAGCAACTCCACCGCTGCACCACTGTTATCAGACACTTGAACGGACATCTCATTAATTGAGGATGTATTCGCAATCTCCCTATCGTCCTCATTGTGGTGCTTGTGTGATATTTATACGTGCTCTTTCTGTAACACTATATTCTGCACTCTGTTTCCTTTCTCTTTTGCACTGCATGATGGGATGATTATCAGTGCATGTGACAATAATAATCCAATACCAATACCACTTGAGGATATCCAGAAACATCTGAGAGCACTGGATACAACAAAGGTTATGGGACCAGACCACATAGGTTGCAGCTGAATCATTTGGTTCCAGAGCTGAGGTGAGAGTTCCTGCTCTTGATGTTTAGGTATTAATTGACCGAGGTAAAGCTAAAGTCAATGGATAAAATGGAGAAAATGCTCCAATTGTTGGTCTTGGTTGTTGGAGGTTAACTAATCCCATCCCCGGGTCATTACTGCCTCATAGTAAAGTGTTCTTTCAGAAGATAGACACAAAAAGCTGGATTAACTCAGCGGGACAGGCAGCATCTCTAGAGAGAAGGAATGGGTGAAGTTTCGGGTCGAGACCCTTCTTCAGACTCTTCTGAAACGCCACCCATTCCTTCTCTTCAGAGATGCTGCCTGTCCCGCTGAGTTACTCCAGCTTTTTGTGTCTATCTTCAGTTTAAACCAGCATCCGCAGTTCCTTCTTACACAAAGTGTTCTTTCCGCTGCTTCATCAGCGGCCTTCCTTCTGTCCTCATGTCAGAGTTGGGAAGCCCCTGATATTGCACAATGTTCAATTCTATTCTCAGATTCTCAATAAATGAAGCAGCCCGTGACTGCATGCAGCAGGATCTGATCACTGGTCAAATATGGGCTGATATGGCCCATAAGATTAACACCGTGAAAGTAGTAGGCAATGACCACCTACAACAAGGGAGAGTCTATGCACATAAATGGCACTGCCATTGATAAGTCCCATTATCAACTAATCTTAGGAGTCCAGAAACGCAATTATGGCCCACAAACCAAATAGGATCAATTACATAAACACAATAACTACAAGAACAGATCAGAAGCTTGCTATTCTATGCATTTTGGGAGGCACAGTGGGGCAGCGGTAGAGGTACTGCCTTATAGGGCTAGAGTCCCGGGTTCAACCCTGACTACGTGCTGTCTGTACGGTGTTTGTACGTTCTCCCTGTGACCGCATTGGTTTTCTCCAGGTGCTCCGGTTTCCTCCCACACTCCAAAGACGTACAGGGTTGCAGATAAATTGGCTTTGGTAATTCAGTCATTGTCCCAAGTGTGTAGGATGGCGCTAGGGTACAGGGTGATCGCTGGTCGGCGCAGACTCGGTGAGCCGAAGGACTTGTTTCCACACTGTATCTCTAAAAAAACTAGAAAGGAATACACTCCACCTGCCTGGATGAAAACAGCTCAAAAAGCTGAACACCCACAACAAAGCAGCCCACTTAGAACTCTAAACATTCATAGTCATACTACATGGAACCAGGCCCTTCGACCCAACTCGTCCATGCCGACTAGACGACCATCAGGCTAGTCCCATTTGGCAGCTCATTCTATACACCCACTGTGTGAAAAAGCTGCCTATCGGGTTTCTAGTAAATCTTTCCCCTCTCGGCTTAAACCTATGCCCTCTAGTTCTTGAATCCCAACACTAGGGAACAAAAACTGTGCATTAACCCTATCTATGTTTGTCATGCTTTTTTTCACCTGGTATCCAAGTAATAAAGTTCCTTGTGCCTCCTCGACTAATATCAGTGGATAATTAAAAACCCTTGATAAATTAAAATTGTCTCTGAAGCAAACTGATGGATTCCCTCCCTTTAACAATATAGTCTTCTCATCTCTTGGCTCCCACTTTTAAGGGATTCGCCATTCAGACCCTGTCTATTACTGTGCCAGAGGCTGAAAAGCTGCTTTACAAGGTTAGTGTTATCCAATCCCTATCCCAATCCTTATCCTAAATGCAAGATGGCACCCAAGCCAAGCGACTCCCTGCGTGCTGGTCCCAGAAGTGGATCTGCAATCACTCATTACAATCGATCCACTCTTCTCTGTACACTGTAGACGGCTTGGTTGTAATCTTCTATAGTCTTTCCACTGACTGGTTAGCACACAACTAAAAGCTTTTCACTGTACCTCAGTCCACGTGACAATAAGCTAAACTAGACCAATTCAGGCCTTTCTCCGGAGCTGCATACAAGTGCATCTAGATGTCACCTCCACCCTACATCACTGTCTTCTGGATGGATGGGGGAAGAGCTCTTCAGAGGAGTAGCCTTAAAACACAATCACATAAAGGAATAAATAAAACATCTGTGAATGGCATCTCACCCTGAAGTCTATTCCGACTGTGGCAATGTAGCTCCCTGCTAGAAAGGCGTTATCTTTGAACTGGACCAGGAAGCAGGTCTTGCCCACACCAGAGTCTCCAATTAACATCACCTACAATACGTGCAAAGTCTCATTAGAATCTTCCTTAAGGAGTGAATGAAACAGTTATTCAACAAATCAGTTTAATGCAAGAAATCCAGCAACGTTTGGGAGATGATCGCTTCTAAATGACACAGAGTATCCGGAGACCCCAACAATGATCCCAGGGTGAACATGCAAACTCCACATTGCACATTAATCCTGAATGGTGCGTGTGGCAATTTAAGTTGGTATTTTCTGTATGTAAGTAGACCATTGTCCAAATAAGGATGCAGGATTTGATGCTGCTCAGAGTAAGTTCCTGTCAAAACGTCATAAGTTATAGGAGTAGAATTAGGCCATCCTGTCTACTCCGCTATTCAATCATGGCTGATCTATCTTTCCCTCTCAACCCCATTCTCCTGCCTTCAACCCATAGTTCCTGACACCCGTATTTTGTGTTTTCCTCAGTTGTTTACCAGGTATAGCTTTTGCTCAGCAGGTTGTTCCTGCCTCCACATTGAGAAGTCATGTTTCCAAGTCTTGCACACAATCTAAGGTGAGGTTTCTGTGGGTACTGAGAGAAGGTGCACTGCAAAGCCACATCACCTAATGAGAACACCACACTGGTGGTGTACCAAGTGGATGTAATACCCCTGTTGTACTGCAGCATTGTAGGTGATTATCTGGCCATCATCTTTCTGTTGTCTGTAGGATCTTTGCTGTACACAGAGTGGTCATATTTTCTTACAAAATACACAGAAGCCATTTCAGCTCATTGATGCTGGGCCAGTCCCGTTCCTCACGAATTTACTCTGCAATCTTCTCTCTGCATATTCCCGTCAACTCAGTTTCTACCACTTATCTACACACTAGGGGGAGGTGGCCGGGGTGGGGGTGGGGGCAGTTAAAGTAATCTGCCTATTCATCCACCAACTTGCATGTCTTTGGGATATAAGGAGAAATCAGATCACAGGAGGAAACAGTGCTCCCACACAGACCCAGGGTGAACATGCAAACTCCACATAGGCAGCACCCGAGGTCAGGATTGGATCCCAGCTGACTGGAGCTGTGAAGCAGCAGCTCTACCAGCTGTACCCCTCGCGCTAACCTTTGCAATATTAACCCCACCTTGGAAATACAGAGATGATTCCAAAGTTTTTACAGGTGTTCAGAGTGCAGGATACAAGTTCATTTTGATCCTTGTTTTGTATGCATTTAATCAGGAACAGGATTACTTAAGGATGACTCATTTGTTATCTGCAGCCTTCTTCACGCCTACTATTGTCTCATGAGCAAGGCCAACAAGCAACAAGGCCTTTCCAAAATGCTTTTCGGGATACTTCAGCACAGTTTTCAAAAATCAGCTGTGCAAATCAAGAAGGATTTCATAACTTCTTCCATCCACATGAATCGTGGAGATCTGAAATAAACTCCTCTGGAAACCTTGTCACCTCTGCATTTGCTCTCTAACCGCTGACTTCCATTTCCGGTCCAGTAAACCTTCAGATTTGTTGGCTGCAAGCCCGGGGATCTCCTCTGCAAACCATTCCTATAAGATGCGCCTTTAAACAGAGCTCTCCAACTAAAGCATTGGTCATGCTGGTGTCAACATTTCAGCCCATTCATGCTCTGCCCGCTCACAGAACAATCCCATTCCTCACGGATTTTCCCTGCAATCTATTCTCCACACATTCCCATCAACTAATCTACACAGCGGGAGGCAGTTAAAGTTATCTACCAATTAATCCATGAGCATGGTGTCTGACATCATTTCTGGTTTGTCTTCCTACATTTTGATTAGTAGAGGTGTCAGAGGTTGTAGGGAGAAGGCAGGAGAATGGGGTTAGGAGGGGGAGAGATAGATCAGCCATGATTGAATGGCGGAGTAAACTTGATGGGCCGAATGGCCTAATTCTACTCTTATCACTTATGACCTTATGGCCTCATGATCGTGTTAAATGTACGGTGTAAGTTAATAAGATATGTTGGAAGCCTAGAACCTGGTCAAAGGGGATTCCAGTGGTGGTTATTACTAACATACCAAGTTGTACAGGAGAATGGAGTAAAGGATTGTGTAAACAGGAGGAGGGGACCAAAGCGGATGAGATGTCAGTGGAGTGATGGCTTGAGAGAAACCATGATGATAAGAGATCACAGATGTTGTGGGAGAGGATGGGGGCCTCAAAAAAGGTCAGAGCGGAGAGACTGCCTGAAAGCCAGCTAACATTGAGGAAATTGTGTGGATCATGGAGTGATGGGAGGAGAGGCATATGGGGGGGAGAATGCTGGGAGGGAGCAGACAGGCAAGAGTGTGTGCTGGAGCATACTGAACAAACCATTTGAGGTTACAATGGTGATGGGCTAGAGGGAAATAAAACTCATCTTCCTAGGGTTAGCGGTGTTGGGTTTTAAGGGAACCAAGGATGTCTGCTTCCAGTTTGCCACCAAGGCACTGGAGAAAGGTTTGGCTCATTCAGGTCAACATGTTGGAAAGGCAGCTCCTTTAGACTGAAAGTCTGGAAAGGTGCATCAGAGAGAATGGAGGATGTGGGGTACATCAGCTGGGGAGCAGACAGGAGAGGGGAGAGAGTGGTGGTGCCAGGTGAGGAGAGCAACATCGGGTGGATTGCGGGTAGTGGGGAGAGGAAATAAGTTGTTGCACGAGAATCTGGGAAGTTGCATCATGACTGACAATCTGCAATGTTTAAATAGACACAAAATGCTGGAGTAACTCAGCGGGTCAGGCAGCATCTCTAGAGAAAAGGAATAGACGACGTTTCGGATGGAGACCCTTCTTCAGTCTGAACTATTCCTTTTCTCCAAGGATGCCCTCTGGCCCGTAGAGTTACTCCAGGATGTTGTGTCTATCTTCAGTGAAAACCAGCATCTGCAATTCCTTCATACACATGCAATGTTTAAATGTTCTCTGTCGAGGGGGAGGGGAGGGAAACTTTTACTGCCTCATTTAGAAGGATGAGAGGGCATCTCATTGAAACATATAAGATTGTTACGGGCTTGGACACACTAGAGGCAGGAAACATGTTCCCGATGTTGGGGGAGTCCAGAACCAGGGGCCACAGTTTAAGAATAAGGAGTAAGCCATTTAGAACAGAGAAGAGGAAACACTTTTTCCTCACAGAGAGTGGTGAGTCTCTGGAATTCTCTGCCTCAGAGGGCAGTGGAGGCAGGCTCTCTGGATGCTTTCAAGAGAGAGCTAGATAGGCCTCTTAAAGATAGTGGAGTCAGGGGATATGGGGAAAAGGCAGGAACGGGGTACTGATTGGGGATGATCAGCCATGATCACATTGAATGGCGGCGCTGGCTCGAAGGGCCGAATGGCCTACTCCTGCACCTATTGTCTATTTTGCAAACCCATTGCCGTCCCCATGATCTGTACCAAACACAGCTCTGAGGAGTTAAACTGAGAGAGCAATGAGAAACCGCTCTCAGACAAAGAAGGAAATGAAAGCAGTGTTGCAGCAGAGAATCAGTTAACTATAAATGGTGATGCATTTGCAATAAATGCCAATTCTGCTCCTAATTGGGTGACAGTGATCCGATACTGTAGCAAACAGTTAGCTTGCTGTCTGAATGACTGAGCTAAACAATTAGCTGACTGCTGCATTGAAACAGAAATAGCGGAAGGTATCTCATTCCACTGTCTCCTCATTCCACAACCAGCACCAGAGCAGAGGAAACTCCTGGTCAACACACCAGTTCCCCACGACTTTGGAGAAAGGCAATGAATGGTTTCTTTTTTTTTTTAAATTCCCTGCAGTTTGGTAATGACCAGCCAGCACAGGCCAAGCCTTAACAGAAAACATGAAACTTCTGGCTGGACGAACCCAACTCCTTTGGTTTAGTTTAGTTTAGAGATACAGCATGGAAACAGGCCCTTCGGCCCACTGGGTTTGGGCCGACCCACAATCCTTGCACACTAACACTATCCTACAGACTAGGGACAATTTACAACTTTACCAAGCCAATTAACCTACAAACCTGTACGTCTTTGGAGTGTGGGAGGAAACCAGAGCACCTGGAGAAAACCCACGAAGGTCACAGGGAGAAGGTACAAAGTGCGTGGAAGTCGATTGATAAACGATTGAAAACCTGGATTGTGCCTTCCAGAATATTCCCAAATATTCCCAAACATCTCACAGCTCAAGCAGTGCATTTAAATTGCCGAAGCCGATTTATATGCAGCATAGTTCCATACAAAGCATGGGCAGAAAATGTTCTCCGGGGGACAACTATTGGCCTGCATAAACTCTGTGCAAATACAAGGACAAGGACTGTGTTTATGTGGAACCAACAGATATTGATGTCCCGTGGTTTTAATACAGGAGATTTTGGAGAAGTGGGAATGAACCTCAGTTCACATTTTCTGAAATGTTCTGTCAATTTCCTCTCAGGTGCTTAGAGTGAAAACTTCCCCTCTGTAATGCCCACAGCACATTTCACAGCAGAGGTGCTATTGGGATTAATGTGCACTGGGAGCGAATGTTCTCCATTTTAAAGAGACCTAGATCTGGCTTCTCCCTTCTGACGTTTTAGATACAGTTAGTGAATTTCTCAGCGCAATGTATTCTAAAGTAAGTTATCTCCAGCTTGTGCCCACTCACAAATACACTGGACTGCTTTTCCGCCATTCAACAGGGACTATCCCAACATTTGAGAGGCAGTTGGACAGGTCCATGGATGGGATTGTGAATTTATGGAATTCCCTGCCACAGAGGGCAGTGGAGGCCAAGTCACTGGATGGATTTAAGAGAGAGTTAGATAGAGGTCTAGGGGCTAGTGGAGTCAAGGGATATGGGGAGAAGGCAGGCACGGGTTATTGATAGGGGACGATCAGCCATGAACACAATGAATGGGTGGTGCTGGCACGAAGGGCTGAATGGCCTCCTCCTGCACCTATTTTCTATGTTTCTATGGGTTTGGAGGGATATGGACCGAGTGCTGGTAGATGAGACTAGTGTAGCTGGGACATGTTGGCCGGTGTGGGCAAGTTGGGCCGAAGGGCCTGTTTCCATATGGTATCACTCTAAGTCTCTATGAACAACAGATGAGTGAACATTTGTAATAATTGAATCAAGGAAAGGGTGAAGCCTTTCCTTTGGTGCCTCCTGCAAGCTCCATTTCCTGTGCGTTCACTCTATCTTTCTCTCCAATAACTGCCCAATGCTGAACAACCTGATCACAATATGACCTTCCAATCACATATTGTGACCAGCACTGAGGTCGCCCATTTCCTCCTTTTGTTAAGGAAGAATTGTAGATGCTGGTTTACAAGAGAGATACAAAAAGTTGGAGTCGTTTATCACGCCCCTGATCCAGCTAATCTGCTGCAGTAATCCTCATCCCCTAACAGCGGCCTCGATTACTCCAATGCTATTTGGTTAGCTTCCAGGCTTCCAGTCAACATGAGTCTCAATCAAGACCTTCACACATATGCTTGGTAACCCATGCGGTACCTAGATGTTCAAATGCTCAACTTGTTGATAATCCTCCCAATTTCTCCTACTGAGGTTTATTCAGGATGCCTGTGTGTAGTGTTAGATTGATACCCTTATCTGCTGAGCAGCCAGAATCAAAGAGAGGAGAAATTGCCATGAGCTGGAGTGCCTTTCCAACCCTCCAGAGTCTAATCAATACTGACACTGCCTGGGTGACACTGAATCTAAATGTGCTCTAGCTGTACTGAATGTTCTACACCTTACCAACATCAACATTTTCTTTTCTTTGGATTATAGATTTGGACAGCACAGAGACTAGCCCTTTGGCCCACCATATTCATGCTGACCATTTTTGGCCATCTACACTCATCCCATTTGACAGATTCACCCCCTTCTGACTAAAGAAAATCCTCCGCATTTACTCCCTAAAGGAACGTCCGTTAATTCTGAGGGTATGACCTCTAGTCCTAGACTCTCCCATGAGTGGAAACATCCTCTCCACATCCACTCTATCCAAGCCTTTCACAATTCGGTAAGTTTATCCAAGCCTTTCGCTATTCGGCGAGGATCTTTGATATTTCCACATTCTGTATTTCTGTTAAACTGTACATTTCAAAAAGGCATCCCACATTTATCTCCACCCAGTTTCCAGCCTGCAGTTGTACTCCACTCACACTTGAGAAATATGATTAATTGCAGTCCACCCAATGCCACGTCATGCATACAAGCACACACCCTGTTCTACCCAAATACGCTAACCAAATGCATACTGCACTCCACCCAAATAACCTTCATCAAATAGTAATCCAATTGAATATTTAATGTAGTAAATACCTAAATACCCCACTTCACACTGTACCCCAAATAACCCACTCGACACTGCAACACTCAAAACTCCACCTGCACTACATCATCCTCAATGCAATATCTAAACCTCTCTCTCCGTTGTGCAATTGTCAGGTGTCATACCACATGAAATATGGGAACAAGGAACCGCAGATGCTGGTTTACAAATAAAGACACTAAATGCTGGAGTAACTCAGCAGGTCAGGCACAATCTCTGGAAAACATAGATAGGTGATGTTTTGGGTTGTAACCCTTCTTCAGAGATTGTGAGGGGGGAGGGGGGAGGGGGGGGGGTGTGGGGGGAAGCTGGAAGAGAGCATAGCTAGCATGTAGTAGGTGGATACAGGTGAGGGGGGAGGGGTGTTTTATGGCCAGATAAAGTCCAGGGATGAAAAGGTGTGAGACAAAAGGATTGAAAAATTGTGAATTGTGAAGCAAGAGGAAGGAATGTAGTGGAAGGAGGGTGGGCAGAGGGGCGGGGGGGGGAGAAATTAGTGTGATTCCAGGTGGGACACAGGGAAGGGGGGGGGGGGGGGGGGGGAGGTTAGAAGAAGAGGGGGGGGGAGGAGGTTGAGGAGGTTGAAGTAGAAAAATCCCACCACATATTCTACCCAACTATTCCCACTCTACTATACAATATGCAACCTCCACTCCATAACTCCAAATGGTTGGGCTGAGCACAGTAGTCTGAAGAATTCCTCAAAGCTGGGATATCACAATTCTTCTGTTGTGTGAGGTATAATTCCAACCATTGGAATGCTTTTCCCTCTAATGGCAATTGACCAGGCTCTTGATGCCACCTTCCACCAAACACCACCTTGAAGTCAACCTCACCTCTGGCATTGGAGCTCTTTGGTCCATGTTTGCACCAATGCTAAGATGAGGTCTGACCAGTGTCCTGAGCCCAACCATCTTCTGGGGAAGGGTTTCGGCCCGAAACGTTGCTTATTTCCTTCGCTCCATAGATGCTGCTGCACCCGCTGAGTTTCTCCAGCACTCTTGTCTACCCAACCATCTTCAGCTGCTTCATTAATGGCCTGCCTTCTATCTTAAGAGTGATCCTCGTGACACATCAACTGGGCATTGATGAGTAAGCTTTTGGTGAATAGGTCTTGCTTGATAGCATTGCCAATGTCAGGCCCCCATCACTTTGCAGGGTGATTACAAAAACAGATTGGGTGGCAGTAGTTATTGTGAACAGGACATGCCTTGACAATTCTAGGGTTGATACCAGTGTTTAAGAAGGAACTGCAGATGCTGGAAAATCGAAGGTACACAAAAATGCTGGAGAAACTCAGCGGGTGCAGCAGCATCTATGGAGCGAAGGAGATAGGCAACGTTTTGGCCCGAAACGTTGCCTATCTCCTTCGCTCCATAGATGCTGCTGCACCCGCTGAGTTACTCCAGCATTTTTGTGTACCTTCGATACCAGTGTTGCAGCTGTACTGGCACAGGAGCAGCATGGTGTACGTTACCACTGTGGGTTTCTCTGGGTTTCCTCCAACACTCTAAAGACATGCAGATTTGTAGGCTAGTTGGCATCAGTAAAAAATTATAAATTGTTCCCAGTGAGTAGTATATTGTTAGTGTATGGTGTGCCTGCTGGTTGGTGCAGACTTGGTGGGCCAAAGGACCTCTGTGTCTCTAAAGTCTACAAGTCTAAAGCTTGGTAAGAGGTACAACAGGTTCTGGAGCGCAGATCTTTGCTAGTGCAGACAGTGAGCTGTCGAGGTCTTTCCTTTTCTCATATACTGTATGTAAAAGCTTTTACAATCTTATCTAAAGTTTCTCACTGGGTTACTATTGTATTTTACTTGTTCTCTCCTTTTGAGTTTCTTGATCCTCCCTAGTTGAAATCTGAAGTTTTCTCTATCCTCGGGCTTACTGCTTTTCATGGCAACATCATTCGTCTTTCGCTTTGATCTGATACTGTCTTTACTTCGCTTGTTAAGTAAATGGGCCGGTTTCTTTCTTGGTCTTCGTGCCTTGAAGGGAAACTGCATTGATTCTATAAATGTTACCCATTGCTTTTATGCAGTCATATATTTTAAAGGAGTTTCTCTCTCCACAGTAGCCAACGTGCTTCAGAACTTTGTAGTTTCCTCCGTTTACAGTTGAGACTGAAATCTAAAATCTCATGGCGGTACGGTGGTGCAGCGGTAGAGTTGCTACCTTACAGTGCCAGAGACCCTTGTTTGATCTTGACTATCGGTGCTTGTCTGTACGGAGTTTGCACGTTCTCCCCGTGACCTGCATGGGATTTTATCCCACATTCCAAAGACGTACAAGATTTCTATGTTAATTAGCTTGGTATAATTGTAAATTGTCCCTAGTGTGTGTGGAATAGCGTAAAAGGCCTGTCCCACTTTGCGATTATTTCGGCGACTGCCAGGGTCATCTCAGTGTCGCCAAAAGATTTTGAACATTTCAAAATCCAGCGGTGACAAAAAAAATGTTGCGACACTTGAAAAAACGCCGCGCGTCGTACGTCATCATGCCGCAGTCGCCGAAAAAATTGCCAAGCGGGACAGGCCCTTAAGCGTGTGGGGATCGCTGGTCGGTGCGAACTCAGTGGGCCGAAGGGCCTGTTTCTGCGCTGTATCTCTAAAATAAAACTGAAATCTGCCTTATTTTGATCACCATTTCCTAACCATCCCTTAACTACTAGATTATTAATTTACCCCTTCTGATTGCACAAACACTAGATCAAAAACAATGTGCTTCTCCAGCATTCGACTAAGAAAACAATCAACATAACAACCATTTTATATCCCATCACCAATCCAAGTATCTCACCTAAATTCTGCACATCCCACATACCATCAGCACTACTATTCACCACTGGTGTACAAGGACGCCCAGATCTTGTTGCACCTTCCCTCTTCCCAGTCTATCGCCATTCCCACAATAATTGGACTTTCTTTGTTCAGAACCAAAGTGCATAACTTCACATTAATCCATGTTAAACTGCATCTGCCAAGCATTTGCCCACTCACCCAACTTGTCTCCCTCACATTGAAGTCTCTCGGCAATCTCCTCACAACTCACACTACCGCAACGCCAGCCTTGTGGCGTCGGCAAACATGCAGATGCTACATTTACTCCCTCATACAAATCATTCATATATATTATCAATAGCTGGATCCAAACACTGGTCCAGTCTTTACAGGTGGCACCCCACTAAGCACTGCCTGCCACCTGTAAAGACTCATTGATCCCCTACTCTGCTTTTCCTGTCTGTTTACCGATTCTCAATCCATGCCAGTATTTCATCCTCTTTCCCATGTGCTTTAATTTTGCATATTAATCACCTATCAAAAGCCTTCTGAAAGTCCAAATACACCACATCCCCTATTTTTCCCTTATCTATTTGGCCAGTTACATTATCAAAAATCTTCAGTTGATTTATTAAGCACGATTTCCCTTTAATGCGCCAATGCTGACTTTGTGCAATCCCGCTAATGTTTTCCAAGTGTTCTGTTGTTTCATCTTTTGGAACAGATTTGTGTATTTTTCCACACCACTGACGTGAAACTTCTTGCCACTTCCATTGAGGGATGTTTACAGTTGAAGACTGGGTGGCACAGTTGCCAGTTGGTGGAGCTGTTGCATCGTGGCGCCAGTGTTCGACCCTGGCCTCAGGTGCAGCCTGTGTGGAGTTTGCACGTTCTCCCTGTGACCACATGAGTATCCTCCAGGTGCTCTGGTTTTCTACCACATCCCAAATATGTGCGGGTCGGTAGGTTATTTGGCCTCTGTAAATTGTCCCTGGTGAGTAGGATAGAACTAATGTATGGGTCATTGTTGGTTGGCACAGACTCGGTGGGCTGAAGGGCCTGTTTCCATGTTGTATCTCTAACACTGAAACTAAAACTTGTCTTGAACTTAGCATTATAATGAGAATCAAGAAGAAGGAGAATATCTTTGGGCAGATGATCCAAATCTTGATAGGAAGGTTTCATGGAGGTTTCATTTTTTAAGGAGGAAAAAGAGGCAGAGAGGTTTAGCGATAGAGTTCCAGAACTAAGGACCTTGATAACTTAAGGTATGGCTTTAGTAGTGGAGCTATTAAAGTTATGGCTCAAGGGCTGAAGACTTAATATGATTTGGGACATGGGCTGGAATGATTTGTATAACCTCAAATTTATGAATGATAGATGGAGCGAGGCCAACCTGAATTGTGTTGGAGTAGTCACCTTGAATTAACAAAACTTGGATGAGGTATACAGATGGAGTGCCAGTCACAATGAACTAGGAGCAAGAGTAGGCCAATTGGCCCCTTGAGTTTGCTTCTCCATTTAATTTAATTGTTACCTCAAACGAATTTCACGTCTCAACGGTCTTAAACGGGTGACTCCTTATTTTTAAACATTAACTTTTAGTTTTAACAGCTTCTGCAAATGGAAAATCCCTCCACATCAATCTTCCCATGACTCCTCAGGATCTTACATGTTTCAGTCAAATCTCCTGTCATTCATCACAACTTCAAAGATAAAACCTAACTGGTCCAATCTTTCATCAGAGGACAACACTCCCATTGCATGTATGGAACAGTGCACTTTCTCTGAATTGCTTCCAATGCACTATCCATCGTTAAATAAGGAGACCTATACTGTGAACAGTATACCAGGTGAGGTCTCTCGAATGTTTGATATAATTGATGCATACGCTCCCTATTTTGCTATTAAAGTTTCCCAATCAATAAATTGTAACATTCTGTTAGTTTTCATGTTTACTTGTACTCTCTGCACACTAGCGTTTACACCAGAAACCCAGATCTCTGCATCTCAGAGCTATACAATCTCTCACCATTTAGATAATTTGCTTAAAAAAAAAAATCCTGACAAAATGGACAATTTCACAATTTTTCAAATTAAATCCATTTTCCAGATCTCTGCCCACTCACTTATCCTATTTATATCCCTTCATGATCTCCCCAAGTCTTCTTTACCATTTATTTCCCTACGTATCCAAATATCTTCATTGTTTATCAACCATATCTCTGGTGCTTTCATCCAAATCATCTATATACATTGGAAACGTTTGAGGCCCCAGCATTGAACCCTGTGGCATTGCAGATAATACATCTGGCCAACTGGACAATAGACCATTGTTAACTGATGAGAGGGAATCTTATAGAAACATATAACATTCTTAAAGAATTGGACAGGCTAGATGCAGGAAAAATGTTCCTGATGTTGGGGGAGTCCAGAACCAGCAGTCACAATTTAAGAATAAGGGGTAGGCCACTTTAACTGATTTGAGGAAAAACGTCTTCACCCAGAGAGTTGTGAATCTGTGGAATTCTCTGCCACAGAAGGCAGTGGAGGCCAATTCACTGGATGTTTTCAAGAGAGAGTTAGATTTAGCTCTTAGGGCTAAAGGAATAAAGGGATATGGGGAAAAAGCAGGAACGGGGTACTGATGTTAGATGATTAGCCATGATCATATTGAATGGCGGTGCTGCCTTGAAGGGCCGAAGGGCCTACTCCTGCACCCATTTTTCTATGTTTCTATGCCCCTATCTCTGCTCCCTTTTGACAGCTAATCTTCGAACCATGCCAGTATGCTCCCTTCCACATCACACTCTTTTATTTCTGCAATAACACTTGATGTGGCACCTTTTCAAATTTCTTCTGGTAAGATAAATATTGAGTATCCACTGGCTCCCCTTAAGCATCTACATGATATTTCAAAAAAAATGATTTAGTCGGTCAAACATGACTCTCCTTTTGTACAACCTTGATAATTTTATCCACTTACCTTGAATTTGTTTCTGAGTCTCCTGCTTTAGACTCTTTAATTATAATTCTGACATTTACCCTGTGATAGATGTTACACTAATTGGCCTGTAGAATCCTGTTTTCTCTCTCCATCCCTTTTTGAACAAGAGAATTACATTTTCTACTTTCCAGTCTAATGGAACCATTCCCTATCTCAAGGGAAATTGAAACCAAGCCTTTTCTTTTAAGACATTTGTTTGATGTCCATGAGGAGCCTGAGACTTGTCAGCCTAGACACCAACAATTTGCTCAGTATCACTGTATTGCCCAGGTGATTGTAAGTTTCCATTGTTCCTCTCTTCCTTGCAATTCCTTATTTACGGCTTTTCCTAGAATGTTACATGTATCCTTTGAAGTAAAGACCGATGCAATATTCCAGCCATCTCCTCGTTATCTATTAATAATCCCCCAAACTCATTTACCATAGGACCATCTCGCAATTCGTAAATTATTTTCTTTGTGAAATTATTAATGTCTTGCGAAATTCTAATGATTTGTTTTCACCTTTCTGGCTAGCTGTATCCCATGATCTAATGATTCCTGCCTTGTTAATCTTTCAGTTATTCTTTGCCATTTTTTTCCGTATTCTCTAGGGTCTTCTGACCTGTTGACTATCTATGCACAATTATACGCTTTTTTTCTTTAAGTTTTTTACTATGTCTAACATTTTTAGTTAGTCACCCCAGAAACTGAGTCCTTTCCTGGAACCATTCTTCTTTGCTAAAATGTACCTATGACGCATACTTGGAAAGCGATCTCCTTGGATGTCTAGCATTACATTATGACTGAATGATCCCTTAATTCTTACTCCTTTCTTTTAAACTCCTCATATTTCACCCCATTTTGGATCTACAGTATTTTTTCATCCCTCAAGATTAATTTTTTGGATGACCTCAAATGAGTATAGAAGTTGGGACAAAAGTTTCAGTTGAACAAGACGTTGGTTAGGCAGCTCTTGGAGTATTATAGACACAAGGAACTGCAAATGCTGGTTTTACCAAAGTGTTGGAGTGACTCAGCGGGTCAGCCAACATCTGTGGAGAATATGGATTGGTGACATTTTGGGTCAGGACCCTTCCTCAGATGGGATAAGGGGAAAGGGAGAAATGTGTGTGCATCCAGTTGGGGCACAGGAATGACAGGAATAAAAAGGAGGGCCATTGTAGGTTAGTTATCAATAATTTGAGAATTCAATGTTCATAGCGTTAGGTTGTAAGCTATCCAAGTGGAATATGAAGTGCTGTTCTTCTAGTTTGTGTGTGGCCTCACTCTTTTCTTGGAGCTTTGTGTTTAATTTTGGTCACCAGGCTTTAGGAAAGATGCCTTTCAGCTGGAAAGATTACAGGAAAGATTTACGAGGATGTTGCCAGGACTCGAGGGCCTGATCTAGAGGGAGAGGTTGGGCAAAGTCTCCTTTGAGCGAAGGAGGCTGAGGGGTGATCTTATAGATGTAGATAAAATCATGGGGGGAATAGATAGGGTGAATGCACAGCGTCTTTTACCCAGGATAGGGGAATCAAGAACTAGAGGTCATACATTAAAGGTGAGATGAAAAAGATTTAATAGGTACCTGAGGGGCAACTTTCTCACTTAGAGGGTGGCGGATATATATGGAACGAGCTGCCACAAGAGGTACATTAGGCAGTT
Source organism: Amblyraja radiata (assembly GCF_010909765.2). NCBI lineage: Eukaryota > Metazoa > Chordata > Chondrichthyes > Rajiformes > Rajidae > Amblyraja > Amblyraja radiata. The sequence continues at coordinate 19,545,378 of NC_045981.1, read as the reverse complement.
ACAATAATACCATTTAAAAGACACTTGGACAGGTATATGGAAAGGAGAGGTTTAGTGGTATATGGGCCAAACATGGTCAAATGGGACTAGCTCCGATGGGGCATCTTGGTTGGCGTGGAAGAGTTGGGCCAATGGGCCTGTTTCTGTGCTATATGGCTCTATGGCGCTGTGACCTCAAGTTTACGATGAACAGAAGAAGCAAAGCTGATATGAAGTGCATTGGAATAGTCTCCTGATAACAATGGCTAGGACGACGTTTGGGGATTAGGTGCCGATCAGATGAAGTAGGGGCGGGATAAGACCGTTTGACTCCTCCATCCTGTTCCACCATCCAATGACAACATGACTGATCCAATTAAAGCTTCAACTCTGCATCTACCTATCCCCGGAAATTCTTTATATCTTTGCTTATCAGGCATCCATCTACCTCTGCCTTCAAAATATTCACGGACTTGGCTTTGAGACCCCAGGATGGTTCATCGGGAATCTCTGGGAGAGATGAGAAAAGCCTCATCTCTGTCTTAAATGGACAAACCCTTATTTTTCGACAGTGAACTGGTTTAAGATCCTTACACAAAACATCTTCTCCACATCCACTGTGAAGACCCTGCAAGAACTTATATGTTTCGATCAAATCCATTCCAACTCTTTGAAATGCCAAAGCGCAGAAGCTGAGTCAGAGATTCAGGGTATGGATACAAAGGACAGCAGATGCTGGTTTACAAAAAGAGACATAAAGTGCTGAAGTAACACGGGAGGTGAGACAGCATCATGGGAGGTCCGACAGTATATGGATAAGTGACATTTTGGGACATTCGCAATATATCTCCTGTCCGAAACGTCACACATACAAAGATGCTGTCTAACATGCTGAGTTACTCCAGCACTTTGTGTCTTTTTTAGTCAGTTCATACAGCTGTACAACTTGGAAACAGGTCCTAAAGTCCAACTCATCCATACCAATCAAGTTGCCTAACCGTGCTAGTCCCACTTGCCCGCGTTTGGCCCAAATCTCTCCTAATCTTTCCTATCCATATACCCGTTCAAGTGTCCTTTAAATATTATAACTGTACCCACCTCTAGCACGTCTTCTGGTAGTTTGTTTCATATACACAACATCCTCGGTTGAATAAGTAGCCCTTCAAGTCCCTTTTAAATCTTTCCCCATTCACCTTAAACCTAAGCCCTCTAATTTTAGACCTCCCTATCCTGGGAAAAGATTGCGGCTATTCATCTTACTGAACACACTGAAGACACCTTACTTAGTCTCTCAAGGTGTTAGAAACATATAGGGTCACCCTGCAGCCTGGGGTGGGGGGGAGATGACCCAGCCTATCTAGCTCTCCTTATAACTTAAACTCTCTGGACCTGGTATCATCCTCATTAATCTTCTTCTGCACCCTTTCCAGTTTAATGACAATTTTACTACAGCAGAGTGATCAGAAAGGTACACGGTATTCCAATGTGGCCTTACAAACAGCTTATACAGCTGTAAAATGATATCCCAACCTGTGTACTCAGTATCTTAACCATTGAAGTCATGCATGCCAAATGTCTTCTTCGCCACCATTTGTACTAGTGCCGCCACTGTCATGGAATTATACCTGCACTCCTAGTTCTCTCTCTTCTACAACACTCCCCAGGGCCCTGGTTTGTCTTACGAAATACACCACACATTTATTAGAATGAAATTCCTCAGCCCATTGGCCCAGGTCATCAACCTCCCATTGTAATCTCAGGTAAGCTTCTTCACTCTCCACTATAACAACAATTTTAATGTCATCTACATGGTGACTAACCTTGCTCTCTGCATTCGTTGACATCATTACAATAAAGAACGGACACCAATCCCTGTGGCAAACCAATTGTTACAGACCTCCAGCCTGAAAAACAACCTTCTACCGCTACTTTCAAACCAATATTGTAGCCAATCGGTTAGCTTACCCTGGAACCCATGTTGTCTAATCTTCCAGACCAGCTAACCACGTGATACCTTGTCAAAGGCCTTGCTAAAGTCCGCCACACCTGGCTTGTAACCCCTCTTTGTCACCTCTTCAAAAAGTTCATTCAAATTCATGAAACACCATTTCCCACATACAAAGGCATGCTGACTATCCCTAATCAGTGTTCAAAAAGGAACTGCAGATGCTGGAAGATCGAAGGTACACACAATTGCTAGGGAAACTCAGCGGGTGCAGCAGCATCTATGGAGCGAAGGAAATAGGCGACGTTTCGGGCCGAAACCCTTCTTCAGACTGAATTTTGTGTACCTGTTATCCCTAATCAGTCCTTGCTTTTCCAAATGCACGAAGGCCCTATCTCTGAGAATCCCACTACTAACATTATATCTAATCTATTCTCATAAGACAAGCTGCCCAGTGCAGGTGAGATGCAGCTTCACAAATCTCTATAGTAGCTAAAGCATAACTGTACTGATGTTGCATTCCTTGATTGTTGCTGCAGCTTCACTCAGTAAAGCAAGTAAGTATTCCATCAGATTGGGGCAGCGCAGTGGAGCAGTGGTAGAGCTACGGCTTTACAGCATCAGAGACCTGGGTTAAATCTGGTGTTCTGTCTGTACGGAGTTTGCATGTTCTTCCTGTGACCACGTGGGTTTTCTCTGAGCATTCCGGTTTACACCCACACTCCAAGGACATGCAGGTTTGTAAGCTAAATGGCTTTGGTAAAATTGTAAAATGTCTCTAGTGCGTAGGATAGTGCTAGCATAAGGGGTGATCGATGGTCGGCGCGGTTTTGGTGGGCTGAAGGGCCAGTTTCCGCGCTGTATCTCTAAAGTCTAAAAGATTCATGACGGGCACTGGAGAGGTTTTGGGAAGTCAGAAGCCGCAGGATATCCAGCTTCTGGCATGCTCATGTCCCCAAGTATTCATCTACCTGGTCCAGTTGATGTTTTAGTCAATGGTCACCTTGAAATGGTTGGGGGTGGGAAACACCTTACCCATTCTTGTGAATTTGCCATTAAATGCCAAACAGAAATAATAGAGATACATTTAGATGATTATGACTTGGCAAGCATTGGATGATTTAGTTATCGGGCTAGGTAAATGGAACATGAAATAATTGAGCATCTGTAATGTTAGGGTAAAACTGACAAATACAGCTAAATTGTGAAATGGAGTTATCAGCTAAGTTAGCAGGCCTACATTCCCATAGCCTTCCAAAAACAAGTTTCCAGGTGCGTTATCTCCACGCACCTGTGATTATTGTCTGGGAACGCAGTCTATCCCAGACTATTCTATAGGAAGGTGTAACGTTGGCAAACACAACACAACAGCAATAGCTGGGATAACCCCCTGCTGCTCGTAGCGCAAACACATTGCAGACAAGGGGGGCTTATGATTGGCTCGGGGAGGGGGCAGTGGCGCGGTCTGCTCCGATAAGAAATGTCATAAAGGATGGCGTTGGGCACCCTTTCGGTGAGAGAACCTCAGCCTTCGACCGTGTTGCGAACGGTGCCAGGTGATCAAGGACGAAACATCCTGTGGCGTGTTCCGATGAGTTTGCGAGTGCTCGCGGGTTTACGTGAGTGTATGTAGAAACACTCTGCGGCATGTTCTGCTGTGTACTCGAGGTTTGCGAGTGTGTTCGGGGATGTTCGGGGTGGGGATACGTGAGTGTATGTGCCTTATTTTGTAGTGTAATAAATTACTGAGTGAATCAAAACTGTTTTCTGAATCCAGTGATTTATCGAACACAACAGCATCATAACACGTTTCTTCTTCAATCTTAGAAGCCTGCAGTGTAGGAAGAGGCTACTCGGCCCATTCCACCCATGCTGCCCCCTTCCTCAGCAAGAGACCTCTAGTGTGTTCCAAGATGCGCAAAAGAAAGACGGTGCTTTCCTTTTCACTTGGCACGTGGATTCAAGGGCAATCAGAGTAGCCAGGGGGAGTAGCTTCAGTGGGGTTTATGGAGGCAGCTCTACCAGGTGTGTCGGAAGGAACTGCAGATGCTGATTTACACAGAAGATAGACACAAAACACTGGAGTAACTCAGCAGGTCAAGCAGCATCTCTGGAGAAAAGGAATAGGTGACGAAACCCATCATCAAATCGAAACCCATCATCAAACATGATCTAATGAATGGTCACGACCCGAAATGTTACCTATTTCTTTTCTCCCAAGATGCTGCCCAACCCGCTGAGATACTCCAGCGTTTTGTGTCTAGCTCTACCAGGAGTGCCACCGTGCCACCCAACTTGAGTCTTGTAGACAAACGCAAGGCTCTGGGTAACAGGACAAGTGGCTCATCACAGGTTACCTAGCCTCTAAACTAATCTGGAAGTCACAGTGTTTATGTGGTGGGAACAGTTAGTTAGTTTGGGGTCAATGGTGACCCTCAGAATGATGATGCAGAGGGACATGGAAATGGTAATGTCACTTATTGCCAACGCAGGGACCGCGGTTGGTCTGGCCTAATCGGAAAAAGGTGTCAGATTTTCCTCCTTGAAGGAATTAGTGAATCAGGTTTTTATTTAAAAAAAATATATATATATAATAATCTTGCAGTTTTACAGTACATTTACAAGCACTGGGCTGTCCTCAGTCCAAATTGGAGCAAACGGGAGATCTCTTGCCGAGGGAGGGTTAGGGAGGAATTAGTCCCACTGTCTGGGGTAGCACAGGCGGAACAGGCCGAGTGGCTTCTTCCTACCGTGCAAGATTCTAAGATCGAAGAAGAAACTTGTTAAGATACTCAATTATTTCAGCTCCAGCATTTATCCGGCTCCGTAACTAAATCTGCCAGAGCTTGCGTTTGCTCAGCAGGGGGGGGGGGGGGTCCGGAGAGACTGGAAGACCCCCCCCCCCCCCTCCCCCCCCCCCTCTCCTCCCCTCCCCTTCCCTCTGCTACCCCTCTCACACTCAAAGCAGCATCGTTGCTGAATCCTTGGTTGGCACCGGGCTGGTTAAACGGGCGATTTGCTGGATTTTTTGCTGCTAGTTTAATAAACACACACAGACACACACACAGACACACACACACAGAGCTACACACCTTGTAAGTCAAGTCGTGGATCTCACTGCTGGACCTGGAGCGGTGCAAGGGTGACTTGGGGGATCCATTTGGCAGTTCGATGCTGCTGTGGGTCGGATGGGAACTCTTTTTGCGAGGCATGGTAGCTTGAAGGATAGGAAGTAAAATCTTTGGAGAGAGGGGAACGGCGTCGCGGCGGTAGAACCGCCCCGGGTTTCGGCCCACCCTGGCCCGGGTTAGAGACAGGGAGCACCGGACAGAGAGAGGTCCATTGGCCAGAGCCGATTGTGGGATCCGACTCCCGTGTCGCTGGCCGGGTGTGTGCAGTGCCGACCTCCCAGTCCCTTTCTCATCCACAGGTGATCATTTCAACTAGCAGAGGGAGGGAGGGAGGGGCTGGAGCATCTGTCATCACAGCTCAGGCATTTTAGTTTCAGTTTAACTCTCACAGGAGCAGCGAGCTCCAATCTTGGGCTCGAAGCAGACAAGTCTCCTCCCTGCTTGGTCTCTTGCCTCATATTCGGGCTAAATCTCCAGGGTCAAATGCCGCCCAAATAGACTCCTGCTTATCTCAGCCTTTCTCTCGGTACTTCTTCCCTCTACATTCCCCTTCTCTGACCCTCAATTTCCACTCCTTTCCCGATCCTCCTCCAATATATCCCCCTTCATATCCACCCCCCTCCTGCAACCTTTCCCTCATTCCACTCCCATCATCTACCCGCCTCTCCTTCTCCCCTCCTTCCCCTGCCTTTCTCCACATAAACCATTCCCCCGCATCCCCTCCCACCCCCATCCATCAATGACACTACCCTCCATCCTCCACCATCACAATTTCTCCTCTGCCCTTCTTCAATACTCCATCCATCCACTGCCTGCTGCACCTGCATGCCCAAAAGTAGGCATGCAGGTGCAGCAGGCAGTGAAGAAGGCGAATGGTATGTTAGCATTCATAGCAAAAGGATTTGAGTATAGGAGCAGGGAGGTTCTACTGCAGTTGTACAGGGTCTTGGTGAGACCACACCTGGAGTATTGCGTGCAGTTTTGGTCTCCAAATCTGAGGAAAGACATTCTTGCCATAGAGGGAGTACAGAGAAGGTTCACCAGACTGGGATGTCAGGACTTTCATATGAAGAAAGACTGGATAGACTCGGTTTGTACTCGCTAGAATTTAGAAGATTGAGGGGGGATCTTATAGAAACGTACAAAATTCTTAAGGGGTTGGACAGGCTAGATGCAGGAAGATTGTTCCCGATGTTGGGGAAGTCCAGAACAAGGGGTCACAGTTTAAGGATAAAGGGGAAATCTTTTAGGACCGAGATGAGGAAAACATTTTTCACACAGAGAGTGGTGAATCTCTGGAATTCTCTCCCGCAGAAGGTAGTTGAGGCCAGTTCATTGGCTATATTTAAGAGGGAGTTAGATGTGGCCCTTGTGGCTAAAGGGATCAGGTGGTATGGAGAGAAGGCAGGTACAGGATACTGAGTTGGATGATCAGCCATGATCATATTGAATGGCGGTGTAGGCTCGAAGGGCCGAATGGCCTACTCCTGCACCTATTTTCTATGTTTCTATGTTTCCCTCTCCAGACAACACTCTCCCCATCCCACACTCTCCCCCTCCCACACTCTCCCCACACACACCTGTTCACCCCTCCACCCCAGCTCCTAACTTCTCTTCACCTTCACCTATTCTATGTCTAATGCCCTTGTTTGTTCTTCACAAACTTGCTAACCAATTATTTGAGCATTAAATCCCCACAATATCTCCTCCATCTCCACACTCCACGTTGTATAACAGCTGGGAATGTCCCCCCCCCCCCCCCCCCCCCATATCTAAATACAAGGAATCAGGAGCAGGAGTCATCAACCAAACCTGCCCCACCGTTCAATACGATCGTGATGGCTTCAACCCATCCTCTGTGCCCCTTCCCCATAACACTCGGTCCCCGTCCTTCCAAATATTTACCTATCTCTACCTTAAACATATCTAATATTCAAGTCCGCATCACCCTTCAGGGGCACACAGTTCTGGTGATTCGCTGCCCTCTGAGAGATGGAATATCTTTGCAGCTCCGTTTTAAATGACCGGCCCTTATTTTGTAGCCATTGTTTGTGACTCTCCTACCCAGTGCAGAGAAAATCTGAAGCTGCTGCGTGAACTGACTGATCCTGTCCTTGATCAGCTTTTCCACCCACTCACATTCCCTAAGCTCGGCACTGCCTAGCCTGTGGGTTGTGGTTCTCAAGTACCATCCGGGGCCTCGTGCAGGAGAGTGCTGCATCATGATGGGATAGACTTAAAGTTAGCCATTGTAGATGTTACGGTACTATTTAAAAAACAGGGACGCAAGCACAACAACATCAAAAATAGGGGAAGAATGAAAAGGAACTGCAGATGCTGGTTTATACCACTAAGATAGACACAAAATGCTGAAGTAACTCAACGAATCAGACAGCATCCATGGAGAAAAATGACAATGTTTTGTGTTGGGACCCTTCGTCAGACTGAACGCAGGGCACCCTATCCTCGCCAGGTGGGGCACCCGTTAATTTCAGTCTGATGAAGGGTCCCGACCTGAAACATCACCCATCCTTTTTCTCCAGAGATGCTGCCTGACACTCTGCGTTGCTCCGGCACTTTGTGTCCATCTTCATAAATGGCTGAACAGGCATAGAATGTTGAACAATAAAACAGAAGGCGAGAAGAACTCAACAGGTCAGACCGTGTCTCTGGTTACAAAATATGTCAGTTAACATTTCATGTCGAGACCCTGAATCAGGGCTCATTCATTCAACTTTATACAATCTTCCTGCACTTTTGTCTTCCCCACATTGTAGGCACTAATATTTAAAGCAATAAATGGCCTTTACAGCTTCTCGGGGAAGTGTGAAACTGTTGTCTTAGTCCAGCATCTTTCTTTTTAACCCTTCCCCCACTGCCTAATGACTGATTATTCTTGTAAATATAGAGAATTTTGGGTGTTTCAAATGACAAGTAGATGTGGGTATTTATGGACTGTGATGGAGAATGGAAACTTGAGATCGTTACTATCCTCTCACAACCAGGCTCTGGGGTCAGTTTCAACCCTCGCCTCTTTTCCTGTGCACCAGGTTTTGACTTTGTTGTATACACAAGTTGGACAAAGCCCTTCAGTATTCTATAGGAATTGGCTGAGACCCGGTTGGTACCACTCTTGCCCAGGAGTGTAGGGGGTTTGTGTTCAATGGGTTCACCCCAGTCAGCTTTATGTAATCCCCAATTCCCTAAAGGGCGGCATGTTGGCGCAGCGGTAGAGTTGCTGCCTTACAAGTGCCACAGACCTAGGATCGATCCTGACTACGGGTGCTGACTATACAGAGTTTGTACATTCTCCCCATGACCGCATTCATTTTCACCGGGAACTCCGGTTTCCTCCCACATTTCAAAGACCTACAGGTTTGTAGGTTAATTGGCTTCAGTAAAAACAAGTGTAAAGTGTTCCTAATGTGTTGAATAGTGTGAGTGAACGGGGATCGCTGGTCGACATGGACTCGATGCGCCTCAGGGCCTGTACCTCTATAAATAAAACAAAAAATCTAAAACTACCATTGAGCTAGGTGACTTGCTTGCTTCGGGCACTAATGAACTACTGGGGAGTTACACCATTAGTTTTTGCAATCATCATTAATAAGATCAGATATTGTTTTCCAATTCATTAACTAGAGTCATGGAGTTGTAGAGCTGTGCAGCACGGAGACAGAGCCTTTGGCCCACCACATCTATGCTGACCATTTTGCTCATCTATACTGACCCCTTTTTCTCACATTCGGGCCATATCAATTTACGCCATTAATATTTCAGTCTAAACTCCTCTTGTATCTGATTCTATCACCTCCTCTGGCCGCATGCCTCACATATCACCCAGTCTTTGAGTGAAAAACTTATCCCTAAGATCTCTTTTAAATCTCCATCCTCCCACTTTAAACCTATGGCCTCTCGATTTTGATACCTTTATCATGGAAATTTTTTTTTAGACCATTTCCCCCATCTATGCATTTTGTAAACATATATTTCTAACAGGTTCACTTCTCAGCCTTCTTTGCTCCAGGGAAAATGAGTCCAGCCTGTCCAATCTCATCCCATAATTAAAGTCCTCCATTCGATGCAACATTCCGGTGGATGTAGCTACACTTTCTCTAGTGCAATCACAGCTCTCTAATGGTGTGGTGACCAGAACTTTAATATTAGTACTGTGGCCTAACTAATGTTTCCCAAAGTTGCAACGTAAAATCCAAACACTTACATTCTATGTCCCACCCTATGAAGGCAAGAATGCCATATGCCTTGTAGAAACAAGGAACTGCAGATGCTAGATTACAAAAGAGGACACAAAGTGCTGGAGTAACTCAGCAGCATCTCAGGAGAATCTGGATAGATGATGTTTCGGGTTGGGACCTTTCTTCAGACTGATGCCGTTAGGCCTTCTTCACCAGCCACTTTCAGGGGACTATGGACTTGAATCCCTAGGTCTCTCTATTCATCAACAATTTCACCATCCTATCATTTACTGTATCTGTCCTAACCCCATCAGATTTCCTAAAGTGCATCACCTTACAGTTGTCAGGATTATATACAACTTTCTAACTGACCTTCAATAATCTTCCTCATTCTCCACACCACCACCAATTTTCATGTCATGTGCAAATGTACTAATCATACCTCCCACATTCATATGCAAGTCATTAATGCATATCATAAACAGCAAAGGTCCCAATTACTAATCCCTATAGAACACTACTAGTCACAGACTTCCAGTGAGAAAAATGAACTGAATTTTATATTCAGTAACTGCCTGGTGGAAATGTGAACTCAAACCTATTGAAGGTCAGTGCAGGTACCTGGATTACAGTTCATCAACTTCACTGTCGCCAACATTTGCCCATCAGCCACTTCAGTAAACACGATCTGGCTTTTCACGTATTGTGGCTGGTGAGATCTGGAACACTGGGCAAATCTTCTTCTATATTTACAATGGTCCCGGCACCAAACAGGACCCTATTAAACGCAAATAATTTATTTATCTCTTGTTCGTTTTCAAGATCCCTAACAACCATTTCTTCGCCTGCCAGCTTGTATTTACCTCTAAGTAACGCTTTTGAAAAAACAACTCATTGATAAACTCCCATCTCTTGGCATCACCCAATATGGTACTGAGTCATAAAGAGGCTCTTGGATAGATCTCTACCTTATGCTGTTAGTTGGTCTCAACTTGCGGTGGCTAAAGAGACGGAATGAAGAAATAACTCACATTTGTATCATGTTTTCCACCATCACAGAACCATCCAAAGAGCTTTACAGCCGAAACATTCCTTTTGAAATGTAAAACATAGCAGACAAATTTGGTGCAACAAGCTTCCACAGCTGGAAGGAGATAATGAGCAGAAAAAAATGCTTTTAATGAGGATTGTTGCAAAATAAATATTGGCTAGGTCCTGGATTAGAACACGACTATGCTTGTTCAAACTCATGCCACGAGCTCCTATGCAGGCATCTGAAGGGTAACCTCAGACCAGACCTTATTTCAACAGCACTTTAGAACAACAGAATACCCAGAGGAGTCCGCAAGCCGAGAAAATGTGCTCAGATCCCTGCAGTTGAACTTGACAGCAGAACCTTATAACCTGCTGGAAAGAGTGCTACATTGCACAGTAGCTGCTGCCTAATAGAGTCATAGAGTCATACAGTGTGGACACATGCCCTTTGGCCCAATCGGCCAACATGTCGCCCACACCAGCCAACATGTCCCAGCTACACTAATCCCACCTGCCTGCACTTGGCCGCTAAACCTGTCCTATCCATGTATCTGTCCAATTGATTTTTAAGCGTTGCAATAGCCCCATCCTCAACTACCTCCTCTGGCAGCTCGTTCCATACACACACCACCCTTTGTGTGAAAAAGTTACTCCTTAGATTATTATTACTATTAAATCATTTCCCCCTCACTTTAAACCTATGTCCTCCGCTTCTCGATTCCCCTACTCTGAGCAAGAGACTCTGTGCCTCTACCAGATCCATTCCTATCATGACTTTGTACACCTCTATAAGATCAGCCCTCATTCTCCTACGTTCCAAGGATTGGAGTCCCAGCCGACTCAACCTCTCCCTATAGTTCAAACTCTCGAGTCCTGGCAACATCCTCGTACATCCCAGCTTGACAATATCTTTCAGATAACATGGTGCCCAGAACAGAACACAATCATCAAGAATATTACGTGATCATGAGGGGAAGGGTGATGCAGTGATGTAAACACTAGCTACAGGTTTCTATTCTTGGTCAGAGATCAGTAGACCTTTGGGTCTACTTCCCCCACAATGCAGGAAATATGTGATTGTGCTGGAGAGTGTTTTTTACTGAACGAGACTAGGGGGGTAAGCTTTAGAAGAACGTATTTACACCACTGCTGAAGTTGGACACCTCATGGCTCATCTCTCTCTGATGTCTCGACACGTGGTCAAGTCCCTGCCCATGGTCCCACACATGGGGAATGGGATTCGGCAAAGGTTCTGAGGGAGATGGGGAGAATGAAAGGGAACCACCATCTCGTGGAGTCGCTCAGCAACTGGTGGCCTCCAAGGCTTTGAGCAAAATGAGAAGAAAGGGGAACTTGTACATCAGAGGATTGTTCCTGCCTGATTCAGTCTGAAAGCTCTGTGATACCAAACCTGAAATACCTCTTGGTTTAAGTGGCAGCCAGCAGACCACCCCCTCCCTACACCCCCACCCCCAACCCCCCTACCCAGGCTCAGTGCTCAGCGTCTGAGACAACCTGTTGCTTAGCAACTTACAGACTCTCGTTCAGCATCTGAAAGTTAAAATGGATTCTGTGTTTATAATGTCTAGCAATCAAGAGATCATTTAATATTCGAATCTCTCGGTGGGGAAGAGGAGAAAATTATATTTCGGAGAAACTACCTAAAATTAAATCTGGCAGCTATGTCCAGTTTCCTCCCCTCTGGCAGACGGTTGTGGAAGATGTGGATTTATTACTCTCTGGAACCTGTTATATAGACATGATGCAGTCTATGGCACAGAGTTGAAAAAACTAAAACCACTCAAGTTTAATTTCTGCCTTGAGTGACTTAGAATCATAGAGTCATACAGCATTGAAATAGGCTCTTCGGCCCAAGCTGCTCACACCTACTAACATGTCTCATCTATGCTAGCCCTACCTGCCTATGTTTGGCCCATATCCCTCTAAACATATCCTATCCATGTACCTGTCTAAATGCTTCCTAAACGTTGCGATACTACCTGCCTCATCTACCTCCTCCAGAAGCTCATTCCATACAACCACCCTCTTTGTATGAAAACATTACCCTTCAGGTTCCTATTTTACTTCGGAGTCACGTGAGTGACTACGTGAAGAACCCCGCCAGGACGCATGCGTGTCATATCGCTACACGCATTGCAACGAGTCACAGCAGGGGGAACGACGTTCCCCTTAGCGGCAGAATTTGAAAGCCGGGAACAGCAGGTAAGGAGACTCTGCGTTCCTTCCACTTACCTTACAGGTGGAGACATGGACCAGATCCACGAAGGCTGCGAAAAAGCTGGCGGGGGAGAACCGCGGAGTTGCGGGCAGCCGGCAGCAGCAGCCAACGGCACGCCAATCTCCCGAAATGGGAACAGCTGTGCCCGACTTCGCTCCCGCACCGGCCACGGCCAGGCGGTAGAGCGAAGCAAAAAACTAACAGAGTCGTTGACTCCGATGAGTCCGACTCTGAATAACCGCGAGCGGCCAGTGCCCGTGAGCATTGGGGCCGGTTGGAGCGGCTTCAGGAGCAGCCGCGAGCGGCCAGTGCCCATGAGCATTGGGGCCGGTTGGAGCGGCTTCAGGAGCAGCCGCGAGCGGCCAGTGTCCGTGCGCATTGGAGCCGGTTGGAGCGGCTGGGAGCGGGGAACAAGAGCAGCCGCGAGCGGCCAGTGCCCGTGAGCATTGGAGCCGGTTGGAGCGGCTGCAGGATCAGCAGCAACCGCGAGTGGCCTATGCCCGAGAGCATAAGAGCCAGTTCGAGCGGCTGCTGAAGGAAATACTCCAAAGTGGCAGGCTCCGGGAGATGGAGGCTAGCCACAGTGGGCAGTTAGTAAGCCCCACAGCAGTACCTCTTGTGGGGCTGCACAGTGTTACTCCCTCATCAGAGGGGAGCACGGAGGGTCAATTCTGGGCTGACCCTGAAGAGGGGAGTGATCAACATACTCCTAGTATGCCTGGGGTGAAAGAAAACATGTTGGATATGGTGTCCCAGTTTATCCAACCCGACCAAACTGGCCTAAACCTGGAGCCGAAAATAGCGGCAAGCATTGACTACATGTCTTTTAACCAACTACAGGGACAGGCATTATTGGACACCACAGCACGACACTTACCACCAGGGAACTGCAAGTCGCTAAATGTTCCCAGTGTCAACCAGTGCATCTGGAAACATGTTGGGGCATCAATTAGAACCAGGGACTTAAAAATACAGAAAGTCCTAAAAGTCCTAACAGCAGGAATATGAATGAGCAAAACATGACCCTAGACCACCAAGATGCACTGGCTTTATTCTGCAACTCACAATACGAGTTAAACAATATTAGGAAAGGTGCTATCCAACCGGCTTTAGACCCCAAATTTGCAAGGCCTCTGCAAACCTGGAACCTCCAAACCATCAACACTACTATTTGGAGGGGATTTATCAAAACAAGTCAAAGAACTTGATGAAGAGGCGAAAACCCTGGGGCTCATAAAAGCAGCATCTAAAAGCTACTACGGCCAAAAACATCACCCCTACGCACCCACCAGTCGGCCACGACAAACTGGAGAAAGCGCAAAAACCAGGAACACCCAACATCGGTCTTTTTTAGGCCATGGCCCAGACCGACCTTCCTGGAAAATGCGCAAGCCCTCAACACCAACCCAACTACAGACCCAGACAACGGCGCCTCAACGTCCACGGAGGATGCCGAAGAAGTAACACACCTACCACTGGTAACCATGGAGGTAGGTGGGTCTGGTTCCTTAAGAATTAATGGGAGCATCGAAATTGGTGGGAGGTTACGATATTATTTGGATGCATGGAATAAGTTAACTACCGACACTTATATTCTAAGCAGTATCCAGGGTTGTACCATAGAATTTATACAAAAACATAACCCTCCAGTTCAGCATGTACTGAACCGAATGTTCGTGCTCACAGGCATAGAAAAATCTTAAGCACATGCTGAATTACAGCGGCTATATAAAAAAGGAGTAATTGAGAAAACCCAACACGAATCACAGGAATTCGTGTCCAACATCTTTATAAAAAACAAGAAAGATGGTGGTTGCCACATCATCATCGATTTGACTACTTTGAATACCTTTGTACAATATATTCATTTCAAGATGGAAACCTTTGTTACTGCTAAGCAATTGATTTCCGACGGCTACTACATGGCAAGCATCGATTTAAAAGATGCTTACTATACAGTACCCACAAGAGGTGACCACAGATGTTATTTAAAATTCAACTGGATGGGTCAGCCCTGTCAATACAGGGCACTACCTAATGGTCTAACATCAGCCCCCAGGCTGTTCACAAAAATTTTGAAACCAGCCCTAGCGTTACTGCGGAAACAAAAACACATGGTAATGGCATATCTAGATGACATACTTATTGTTGGCAAAACTTTGGAATTGGCTAAACAAGCGGTAACAGCCACAAAACAATTGTTTGAAAAACTGGGGTTTATCATCCATCCAGTTAAGTCTAAATTAACGTCTTCAACAAAAATGTATTATTTGGGGTTCACCATTAACTCAGTTCTAATGTCAGTGACTTTGCCGAAAGGAAAGGTTACAGCCTTAATAGAGGCTTGTAGCGAAATCATTGACATCACCAAACCATCCATTAGACTGGTAGCTAGAATAATTGGGAAGATAGTGGCTGCATTTCCAGCCACACAATTCGGACCTTTACACTATCGAAATTTACAGAGAGCAAAAATAAGAGCACTCAAAATTAATGGTGGCCATTTTGACAGACCAATGAAGCTACCAACAGAGGCCATAATGGAACTAAAATGGTGGGAACATAACATCAGGTATTGTTCCAATCCAATAATTATCAGCAACCCGTCTATGGTACTACAAACTGATGCCAGTGCACTTGGTTGGGGTGCTACCAATTCCATCTCCAGCTGTGGAGGGAGATGGAATGCACAGGAGGCATCATTATTACAAACACTGGGCATAAACTACCTGGAAATGTTAAGTGCATTCCATGGCCTTAAGTCATATTGTTCTGGGTTAAATCACCAGCATGTTAGACTACAAATTGACAACACCACCGTGGTAGCATATATCAACCATATGGGTGGAAACAAATCGACATCATGTGACAATCTGGACAACACAATTTGGCAATGGTGTATCCAGACAGATATTTGGATATCAGCTACCTACTTACCAGGTAAACTAAATTTAGTGGCAGACACCAGGTCACGCAAATTCAATGAAAACACTGAATGGATGTTGGATAAAAATGTATTTGCTGAAATTACAGCACGGTATGGAACACCAGATATCGATCTTTTCGCATCCAAGCTCAATCACCAGTTATCAAATTATGTTTCATGGGAACCAGACCCTGGGGCAGCGGCAACAGATGCATTTTCGCTGCATTGGGGGAAATTGTTTATTTATGCATTCCCTCCTTTCTGCCTCATCAGTCGGGTATTAAAGGAAAAACAGCAAGACTCTGCGTCTGGTATTTTGATAGTACCCGATTGGCCTACTCAATCACGGTTCCCGGTGATACTAGACATTGTATTAGAACCATGCATCACCATCCATCATAGACCTAATTTACTGGTCCATCCAGTAACAAAGGAAAGATCACCCACAGATCTATGAACATCCAGTCTGTTCTGGAATTCCTGGCAAGCCTCCATTACGATGAGAGGCTCAGTCATAGTGCCATCAACTGCGCCAGAAGTGCTCTGTCAACATACCTGTGGCAAGGAACAGAGCGGCATTCTGTTGGGACACACCCTGGTAACCAAACTCATGAGGGGCATTTTTAATGTTAATCCCCCAAGAACCAGGTACTCCCAAATATGGGATGTGAGCATTGTACTGACCATGTTAAGAAACTGGTCTCCAGCTACAGCTCTGTCCCTACAGAAACTGACTATGAAAACAGTCATGCTGATGGCCTTGGTCACGGCACATAGGGTCCAGTCACTACAGAAACTAAGGCTGGACAACATGACTATTTCATCTGGAAATTTAACTTTTCACATCAATGAATTAGTCAAACAAAACAGACAGGGGTCAGCAGGCCTAAAAACAGAATTCAGGGCCTACCCGACAGATGATCGTCTCTGTATTGTAACACACTTGCTATTATATATGGAGTATACTAAGATCATCAGAGGGAAAGAATTGTCACTTTTAATCAGCTACAAATAGCCACTCAAAACAGTGACAGTCCAGACCATCTCTAGATGGCTAAAACAGGTCCTAATAAAGGCTGGAGTAGACACTAGCATTTTAAAATCTCACTCCACCAGGGCTGCCACTACATCGGCAGCTATGAAGTTGGATGTTACTATGGGCCAAATCCTCAAGACAGCAGGATGGTCAACGGAGAAAACTTTCCAACGATTTTATAACAAACCAGTCATTGAACCTGGAACATTTCCAGAAACAATTTTAAGTTCTGTAATAGAATTTACCCCATAAATAGGGGCTATAATTTGGTGTTAATATATTTATCGTTGGGTTTTCAATATCGTATTGATGTCTAATGATGTTAACACTATTCTCCCCATTATCAAGGCAGATGTGATGCATGGACTCGTTTCCACGGAATGAAATCACAGAGCTTTAAAATCTTCACGTAGTCACTCACGTGACTCCGAAGTAAAATAGTAAGATTAAACGAGAACTTACCATTTTGAAGTTTGATCGTTATTTTATGAGGAGTAACATTGAGGGATTACGTGCCCTCCGCTCCCACCCTTGATCATATACTCAACTGGTATCTCTTCTCTAATCTTACTATGTTTAGTCATTACAGTTATCTGTGATTTCACACCGCTGCTTTGAAGAATGACACGCAGGGGGGGGGGGGGGGTTCTTCACATAATCACTCAACGTTACTCCTCATAAAATAACGATCAAACTTCAAACTGGTAAGTTCTCGTTTAATCTTACTATTAAATCTTTCTCTTCTCACCTTAAAGTTGACACCGGTTGGGAGTGGGAGCAGAGGTGGGGGTTGGTGGTGGGAGCAGGGCGGGTGCATGAAATGCAGGACATTTTGGTTGATTTACGGGGTGAAGGGATTTGGTAAAAGGTGACAGAGGGTGATGGTGGAGGATTATTTATGTAATTGGAAGCCTGTGACTCACGCTGAACCACAAAAATGAGTGCTGGGGCCCTTTCAAATTAGATGTGAATGTATCGTGTGAAATACTGGTTGTCTTAACATCAAGAAGGATATGGTGGGACTGGGGAGGATCAAGAAGAATTTTGGCCTGGGATGGAATGTTTCAGTTACCAGGGGAGACTTCATATGTTTGATTTCCTTTGAGTTTCCTTAACTGTCCAAGATGAGAGACCACAGATTTAAGGTGGATTCAGAGAGAATCTAAGAAAGAATCTTCCACTCAGAGGATGGTTGCAATCTGCAACTCACAGCTTGAGAAGGTGGTAGAGTCAGTACAGTGGGGTGGCATGGTAGAGTTGCTGCCTTACACCGCCAGAGACCTGGGTTTGATTCTGACGAGTGCTGTCTGTATGGTTTATGCGTTCTCCCTGTGACCACGTGGGTTTTCTCCGGATGCTCCAGTTTCCTCCCACATTCCAAAGACATGAAGGTTTGTAGGTTAATTGGCTTCTGTAAATTGTCCATAGTGTGTAGAACAGAACTTGTACATGGGTGATCGCTGGTCGGGCTAGTACGGACTCGGTCGGCCGAAGGGCCTGCTTCTTTGCTGTGTCTCTAAACGAAACTAAGCTAGACAGAGACTCTCACATCTTTTAAGAAGGCTATGGTCCAAATGCTGGAAAATGGGCTTAATACAGATAGGTTCTTGATGGTCAGCATTGACATGGTGGGCCGAAGGGCCTGTACGATTCATTGATTTTATATATCCCTCTCCTTAACTGCCTAACTTAAGCTTTTTGTCACATGTCCTGATATTTCCTTGTTCAATTTGGCCTCAACTTTTCTTTTAATATGCTACTGTGAATCATCTTTGGATGTGTTACTACATTAGGTACACTGCATATGTTGTTGTCTGAGCTTAAATATCACTCTCTCTGATACTGGAGGATAGCCAGTAAGTGAAACTAATGAGATGCTTTATTCAAATAGCAAACTTACAGAGAGAGAGATAGAGCTTAAAATTCTTAAAGGGTACATAGACCAAACATGTTACATCTCTTTTTGAGTAAAATAAAAAGGAAAAATAAATTTCCCAAATAACATTCTGGTCTCCATGTACTTTATCTCCTGTGCATGCAGAGGTAAATCCTTGAAACGCTACAGATCATAGTGAATGGTGTCTTCTCAATTTGCCTGTAAACCATTACCACATTCATCACATTTCCGCTGTGTGTGCTAACGTCTGACCCTCCTGCAGGACTGTTGCTCCAAGATCTTTCTCCGAGGCATCTCTAAGTTTTGTCAGCTTCTTTTTCTTAGTAAAGTTTTGCAACCCAAGTTCTGCTGTGACTGTCTGTAGTTTGTTTGAGCAATTACTCGGTACTGACAAACCAGAGCCATTCCACATCTTTCTCAGTCAGCCCTTTGAGAGGATCGCATGACACAGGGAGATGGGGCAGGGCCAAGCTCAGATAGTTGACAAATCCCAGAAACTCTTGAACTCCTGTACCATCCGTTGGGATTAACATCTACATCATTATCTTGCCTTTGGAAGGATTTGACTTCAGACTATCTCCAGTGATCAAGTGACTAATGAAGCTTTGCTTCATTCCGAGGTTTGCTTTCCATTGCTCCACCTTGCTTTTGTTCCACAGACCGCTCAGATTCTTCCCATGATCTAGCCCAGTCTTATCAATGATCATTGTATAGTCATACAATGTGGTTCTATAATCAACTAAGGCTCAGCCGTGAATTTCAACATTTGCTGGAATTCCTCTGGTCCTGGATTGATTCCTAGAAAGGATTCTTATGACATAGAACACAGAACAGCACAGCACAGCACAGGAACAGGCCCTTTGATCCACAATATCTGTGCTGAGCCCAATGCTAGATTAAACTAATCCCTTCTACCTACACATGACCATAACTCTCCATTTCCTGCATTAGGGACACATCAGAACTGGTGGGACTAAATTCACAACTGCAAAGGAGTCAATGGGTTTGTAAATGAAGGGTGCTATTGATACTGTGCCACATTCTCCCACTATAAATGGCACCAGTACATCCTCACTTGCAGTTGGTTGCAAACCCAGTAATAACAATGGAAAAGTAGGCAGATAAAATTATTTGATTAATAAGAAGTGGGAAATTTCCCGGATGTTGCTTTTCCCCTCCCTCTTCACCCCATGCACTTCTGGTGCAGAGCCTTGCTGAGCACCTCAGCCCCGCAGGAATCACTGACCAGTGGGTGTGGTTCACTCACATTCTTATTAAGGAAGGCAACTTACTGCTGTAGAGTTGAAAACATTACAATTCAGTTATGTAGGGTACAGCCTGTTGAGTTTAATTTATATTTTACACACAGAAAACGGACCATTCCCATCTCATTGTAGGATGGCTGTGAACGTTGGTGAAGGGTCATAGAGCTACAGAATCGTACAGCACATGGGCAGGCCCTTTGTCCCTCCACATCCACATCTACCTTTTTGATCATCTACACAAATCCCATTTGCCTGCATCATGTCCACATCCTTCCATGTGTTGCCTATTCACATACATGTCTACATGCCTTTATTGTCGGGTTAAAAGTAACATAGATTCTCCCAGGCTGACTATGTCTACAATCTCTACATCCTAGATGTCGATCAACAGAAGTCTGCACCTCATTCCGTGCGGACCCGCTCTCTATAAGTAAAAACTTGACTTTGTCTGTCACCGTTCCTACTCACAATGCAACTTCTAGCGCCTCACACGTGGCTAGCGATGATATAAGTATCTCTGTCAAAGGCCCCGTAATTTCTTCCCAAACTTCCCACAATGTCCTAAGACATGCCTGATCATGTCCCAGCGATTTAAATACCTAATGCATTTTTTTCCCGAATCTTGAGATTTTCAAGTGAAAATATGGGTTGTAATATAACAAAAATATTAAAATGTTAAAAAATAGCATGTACAAAAAGGAAGCTGTTTATACGTTTGAAATCTCTACATTTTTTATTGGAGGTTTGTGCTGCCTTGCAGACTTGGTTCTTAGGTTTATGAAGCTGCCTTGGGCTGCATCTCCCTGAATGGACAATTTATTGAACTACAGTTCTTTTAACATTTATGCTCACAGCTTCCAATACATTGTTCTAACTGAGAAGACATCACTAGATTATATTTAAAAGCTCACCGCTCCCCAGTCCCTTAATAGGGGAGGGATAGTAATGAGTCACCATTGGAAGCAATTTAAATAAATTGAATTCATATTTTCTGCAAAAAGTGATGTACTTTTTCCAATGTTGGGACTGTTTATCTTCACATGTTTTATAACATATTTTAACTTCATTCTATTTATTTTCTTAACATAGAATGTAGATCAGTATTGCACTGCAACAGGCCCTTCGGCTCATAATGTCTGTGTCGAACATAATGCCAAGTTAAACAAATCTCCTCTGCCTGCACGTGATCGATGTCCCTCCATTTCCTGCCTATTCATAGGCCTCTTAAATGCCACAATCATACCTGCCTCGACCACCATCCCTGGAATAGTGTCACAGACACTCACCGCTCTCTGCATAAAAATTCTTGCCTTTCACCTTAAGGCTATGTTCTCTAGTCTTTGACATTTCCACACTGGGATAAAGGTTCTGACTGTCTACCCTATCTATGCCTCTTATAATGTAATGTGCTTTTATCAGATCTCCCCTCAGCCTCTGATGCTCCAGGGAAAATAATTCACGTTTGTCCAACCTCTCCTCATAGCTAATACCCTCCAATCCAGGTAGTATTTTGGTGAGTCTCTCCTACACCCTCTCCAAAGCCTCCATGTCCATCCTGTAATAGGGTGACCAGAACTACACACAATATCCAAAAAGGCAACATAATCAAATGTTTATAAGCCTATAAAATGAATTTCTTACACCCAATGCCCCCATCAATGAAGGCAAACATACCATATGTCTTCATTATCACTCTATCTACTTGTGTTGCAACTTTCAGGCAGCTATGGAATTGGAACCCAAGATCCCCTTCATAAATCCATACCGATATAGGTCTTGCCATTAAAGTATCAATTCCCCTTACTTCGCAAAGTGCAACACCTCATACTTGCTTGGATTAAACTCCATTTGCCATTTCTTCGCCCATTTCTCTAGTTGATCTATATCCCATTGACAATTTTCCCCACATCCACAACTCCACTAATTTTGGTGTTGTCTTCAAACTTACTAACCAAGCCATCTACACTGAGGTCCAAGTTTGTTTATATATATAAAATGGAAATCACAGCACAGATCCCTGCTGAACTCCACTAACCACTAACCATATCTACTTCAATAGCTTAAAAAGTACCAGCATTTGAGGGGTGAGGGGTGGGAGGGTTGTCTTTTTAATTTGGACTCAAGGATCCAAATAAAATTTTGCCTTGAAATAGCTTTCAAATGGCAATATTTGGTGACTAAAGAAAGGTACAACTTACAAAATAGTTTAATATTGTTCTGATTTCACGTTTCTCGAGCCTCATCTTACATGCACTTCCTACATTTGACAATCCTAAGGACCTGGTTCAGGTGGACAGAAGACTTAGAAAGAAATATGATACCCTCACAAAGATATTGAGAAGATTAATTGGTTTTGCTGATTCACAAAATAGTTATTAGGCTTAAAATGGTATTTTGAGTATTTAAGGCTTGCTTAATGAGAAAATTAATGGTGTTCAAAAGTAACTTAAAAATATTTTGATTAGTTTATCAAAAGGTGGGATGCTGATTTGTCGACGTGTTGCTCTGATTCAGTGGGTGACAATATTGGCTTCATGAAAATAAGAAAACCATGTTTAAAGCAGAGTTTAGCTTCTACAACGATTCTCATTTGTGAAGGAGAATGGAGAAACTGTTTACACAGAAAGATGGCAATCAAAGGACACAGGTTTAACATGATTAGCAAATAAAGTGGTGGTATTGGTATTGACACAGGTTATTATTGTTACGTACAGAAGCAGTGAAAATCCTCGTTTTTCCTGTTATCCACACAATTCAAACTAGTTCAGTTCCGTTTAGTTTATTATCAGTGTACCGAGGAACACTGAATAGCTCTTTGTTGCATGCTAACCAGTCAGCAGAAAGATTACAATCGATCCATTTACAGTGTAGAGATACTATACATGATAAGGGAATAACGTTTAGTGCAAGGTAAAGCCAGCAAAGTTTGATCACGCTTTTTCTGTACCTATAGCACTGTTTATTTCTCTCTTTACACTACCTGTTTTACTTCGGCATGGTTTGATTGTACTCATGTGTGGCATGACATGACTGGATAGCATGCAAAAATAAATTCTTCACTGTATCTGGGTGCAGGTGACCACAATAAATCAATATCAACCAATACCAATACCAATACCAATACCACCTCACCTCTCCATATTCTAGCAAATTTCACATCAACCACTCTCTGTGTAAAGATGCTTCTCCATTGAATTTTTTTGGTGACCATTTATGTCCATTGTTTCTCATTCATCCATATCCAAACACACGCTCAAAGTTCTCTCTCAGTTTCTTGGTCACAGCTATGCTGGATTCTGTTGGATGTTTGCCTTGCTCTTAGGTAGGTTGGTGGGTGGGGCTGGGGAAGAGAAGGTGGTGGGAAGGGGGAGGGTTCATATGTGGGAGAGTGCAGGAGTGATGAAACACTTGATGGGGAGCTTGATGGCACCATGATCTTCTACCATCCTCGCTTTTAATTTGAATGTAAATATTTCTGACGATGGTGGTGGGGAGTGCTCGGATGGCCAGGGAATGGGATCCGTCTTCCGTTGGGATTCATCTGTGCTGTCTTTAGATTATCGAGAGATTCCAGGCATGTTTTTTTTTTAAATCATGCCATCAAGAAAGGATCAAGAGTCTGTGCACTGACATCACTCTCATTAACCTTTTCCTAACAGCAGCCCACAAAGCTCTGTAAATGTCAAAGCGTTAATGATTCATCGAAGTGGGAAGGTTCAACAAGCTGCTGCTCAGCAGTGTCCCGGTCTGACTCTCAGGTTACTGCCTTTGCCCTCATCTATTTCTTACATGCCTTGATTTAACACTGAGGGTAGTTCCATATCCCTGCTTCTGGCTCCAAACCCAAATGGCTGTCTTTCATCCCAGTCTGGAATAGTGAGCTGCAGAAGCCATTGCAGGCATACCAGGTCCTCAATTCACATCACACACACTGAGGCACATATTATCTCCCTTTCCCTCCCCCTCTCCCTCTCTCTCTCGCTCCCTCTTTTCCTCCCACACACACACAGACACATGCACACATCAATTCTCATGCATACATATGAATTCTAACATTTTACAATCTTAAATGCTTCTAAACTCTCTGGCATATTCATTCTAACGTGCAATCTTTATGCACATACATTTGTTCATGCCGATCATGTTGTCTAACCAAGCAAGTTCCACTTGCCTGTACCTGGTCAATATCCTAAACCTTAGATGCAAGGAACCACAGATGTTAGTTTACAACAACAAAAAACACACATAAAGTGCTGGAGAAACTCAGTTTAACAGTCTGGGAAATGATGGCCTGGTGTTTGTCTGTGGGATCATGGTCAAGGGTTAGGCATGAGGAGGTGTCTGAGAGCTGGTGCTTGGCTTCAACATGTAGCCTGCTAGACTACAATGGCAAGTCTCTTGTTGGCGGGTTTGGTGACAATGTTGGGATTGTTGCTGAGTGAGTGGCGAGCCGACTGTTCAGAAGGAGTGGGATTGGAGTGGGGTAGGAGTGTCTGAGGAAGGGTTCATAGAAACATAGAAAATAGGTGCAGGAGTAGGCATTCGGCCCTTCGAGCCTGCACCGCCATTCAATATGATCATGGCTGATCATCCAACTCAGTATCCTGTACCTGCCTTCTCTCCATCCCTTTAGCCACAAGGGCCACATCTAACTCCCTCTTAAATATAGCCAATGAACTGGCCTCAACTACCTTCTGTGGCAGAGAATTCCAGAGATTCACCACTCTCTGTGTGATTCACCACTTCCTGACTCAAAACATCACCATGTTCTCCAGCGATGTTGCCTGATCTGCTGAGTTACTTCAGCACTTTGTGTCTTCCTTCTAAACCTTTCCTATCCATACACTTGTCCAAGTAACTTTTAAATGTTATAATTGTATCCACCTCTATCACTTCCTCTGACAGCTCGTTCTATACATGCACTACCCTCAGTGTGAAAACGTGACCCCTCTGGTTCTTATTAAATCTTTCCCCTGTCACCTTAAACTTATACCCTCAAGTTTTAGACTCTTCAATGTGGAAGAAAATAATGTGCTATTCACCTTATCAATACCCCTCATAATTTTACTGATATGTTCACCCTTCAGCTTCCTATGCCACAGAGAAAAAACCCTAGCCTACTCAGACTCACCTTTTAACTGGACCATTCCATTCCTTTTAACATCCTCAGCGATCTCAATTGCACCTTCTCCAGTTTAATAACAACCTTTCTGTAGCATGGCAACCAGAACTGTACACAATACTCCAAATGTGTCCTTACCAACATCTTGTGCAGCAATAATGTGACATCCCAACTCCTATACCTGATTGATGAAGGAAGGCATCTTCTTCACCACCCTGTCTACCCATGTCTCCACTTCCAAGGAATTATGTACTTGCATCTCTCGGTCTCTCTGGTCTACCGCAATCCACAGGACCCTACCATTTGTTGCGTAGGTTCTGTTCTGGCTTGTCTTACCAAAATGCAACAACTTTATTGATCTGAATTAAAGTCCACATCTGCCAATGACTGACCCATTGTCCCAGTTGATCAAGATCCTGTTGTAATCTTAGATAACTTTCTTCAAGGTCCCCTGTACCACCGATTTCAAAGTAATCCGCAAACTACTAAGCATGCCACCAAATGGTTAATGTAAATAATGAACAGCAATGGACCAGCACTGATCCCGGTGGAAAGTCACCTGTTAGGCCTCCAGTCTGACAAATAACCCACTACCACTATCTTGTGTCTCCTAACCAGTCAAAATCCTTATTAAAGCTAATGTCCACTACACTACCCCCCATCATCTTCTTGGTCATCTCATCACAAATCTCAATTGAATTGGTGAAATACAATTTCTCACGTACAAAGTCACGTTGACTCCCCCTAATTAATCTTTGCCAAATCTTTCCAAAATACTTGCAGATCCTGTCTCTCAGAATCCTCTCTAATAGCATACCTACCACTGACGTTGGCCTCACTGGTCTGCAGTTCCCAGGCTTTTCTTTGTAGCTTTTCTTAACTAGAGGCACACCAATAGAGGACTCATCGGTCTTCTGGCACCTCACTCGAGATCACTGGATTTCATGAAAATTCCCTTAATTTTGCCATTTGAAGCCTGGAGTATGTACGTGATCAGTATGTGATCAGTATGCGCCCCACACAATACCTGTACTCTGGTTTGAAATGGACCAAAGATGAATCAAAGGGCCTTTACCCAAAACATCACCAATTCCTTTCCTCCAGACCCGCTGAGTTACTCCAGCTGTTTGTGTCTATCAAAGATATAATGGTTAGGATGTGTAGATGCTGGTTTAAATCGAAGGTAGACACAAAATGTTGGAGTATCTCAGCGGGACAGGCACCATCTCTCGAGAGAAGGAATGGGTGACGTTTCGGGTCGAGACCCTTCCTCGGACTGATCTAATATAGATGTAATAAAGATATAATGGTGTTCCTTTGTCACTGTGTGATGAAAAATCTGCCTCCTCCTCTGAAGGACCTCGTCCTCTTATCGCTTACAGTAGGTTAACAAGTCCTGCATCAACCTCTCAGAGCCAGTTAGCAGAGGGATGGCAATAAATGCTGGCCTCTTAGTGATGCTCACATCTTGAAAATGAATTGTTAAACTTCACGCACTACCCTGTGGCTAGTTATTGTGACCACACGCAACTCACAGCTTTGACGGAAATCTCACATGGATCTGAAGATAGACACAAAATGCTGGAGTAACTCAGCGGGTCAGGCAGCATCTCTGGAGAAATTGATTAGGTGACGTTTCGGATCGAGACCCTTCGTCAGTTTCTTGGTGCAGATCTTGGCGCATTTTTGACAGTTCATTCATTGGGAATTGCTATGGTGGTAGATCTTACCATAATGAACGGGAAAACCCTCTATGAGGATAGATGAGTCACTCCCCTCCCAGCAACAGTGCCCCTAATCTGGCTCTGAACCAGAGTATTAAGGTCTCTGGAAAAGGTAAGATCTGAATGTTTCCAGGTTTCCCACTCAAAATATTACCAAAGGCTGTTCACATGTAAGTGTATGACCAGTCTGTTCACAGTGCATGGGCAACGCCCAAAACAGTTCTAGCCACTTGCGTTAGTCTGAAGGAGCCATTTTAAGTCTCTGCACACATTCTTACTAAAACTGGCCAGTTGGGGTTTGAATGGAGAGAAAGCTAGTTACGTGCCTTCACCATTAGTGTCTGCGTGGACATGTTGCCATAGCAACTGATAGCTGTTTCCCTATCACCAAGACTGAGAGCAAATGCTGCACTTCTTATGGAGAGGGAAGGATAAAAGATTGGAAGAAAATGACAGAAAGAAAGAAAGAAAGAAAGAAAGAAAAGGGGATGAAATAGAGAATGAGAGATAGGGGAAGAAAAAGAAAAGGGCGAGAAAGGAAGAGAACAAATGGACTGAGAGAGGAAAAAGAGAAAATGAGAGAAGATGAATAAACCTGGCATTTAGTCCACACAGGAATACATGGGCTTTCTTCATTGTCAGCCAACCTTTCAGGATTGAGAATGACTTGCTTCTACCTGGTTTTGTAGAGCATGGAAATGATGATAAGGCTAGTATGGAAGCCACAGACTCTTCCGCAGATGGGGGAGCAGATTGCAATAGGGTGGGTGGGTGGAATCTTCCAAGATGGCGCCCAACCCTGGCAACTATTTGCATGCTAGCCACAGAAGCAGATCTACAGTCACATATTACAATCGCTCCACACTCTTAAGTATCTAATCCTACAGCAACATTTATCTATACACTGTAAATGGCTCGATTGTAATCATGTCTTTCTACTGATTGGATAGCATGCAGCAAAAGCTTTTCACTGTACCTCGGTACACGTGACAATAAACTAAACTGAACCAGCTTGTTTGCAAGGTGATCTGGTCCTTCCACTTACAGAGCGACTGTGTGTCCAAACCCAACCCTACTGCTTCCTCTCCTCTCCGAGCCACAATGACCAGGGATTCACTGGATTCAGTGGGGCTGTTGCATTTTCTCAGGAAGTCTCTCCTTGTGTCTTTTCCCCTGTCCACATAATATACTCCTCCCGTGATGGAGATTGAAATAGAGTATCTACTTTGAAGTCTGGATTGAAAGGTACGTGGCTTGCTCAACAAAACTGACAATGTAACAAGGACCCCAATACTGTTGATGTTGACCTAGGAGAGGACACTGACATTGGCTTGACACAAATTCATAATTGTAGTGTCCATCCTCAGGGGACATATTGGGAGACTGCACGGAGACCGTCATTGTGACTATCTTCAAGAGAGGGCTACACAGTGTAGCTACCTTACAGCCAGATACCTGAGTTCCAACCTGACTATGGGTGCTGTTTGTACCAGGATTTGTACATTCTCTCTGTGACGACGTGTGTTTTCTCCGAGTGCTCTAGTTACCGCATTAAACAGGAGGGACCATGGAGCACGTTCCTCAAATTCAGCTGCCCACAGATATTCATCTCCATTTTACATTTGCTTCATGTCGGCATGCAAGTCACAATCCGAACCTTCAGGACTGCAATAAGGGCCAATGTCAAGGAAGACTGGTATTAAACGAGACTATATCATTGCACCCCACACCTAAACCAATCTTTCTCGCTGCAAGCTTGTACCTCACCTCCAACAGACCTACCGTGGAAGTGGACCTTAGCTTCACAATCAATGGGAAACTGACCGACTTACAGCGACTGCCCGCTAGACCCAAGGTCACCTAAACTCTGTAAAAGAGATACAGTTTGCAGATGACATTTGTGTTTTTTTGTATTGGGAGGCTGAGCACCAAACCATTGTCATTTTGTTCACTAAAGTATACCAGAGAATAAATACACTCTTATTTCACACCGCGCAAATACTCTTGACCCGTTATTGCAATCAAGTGCACTTAAGTGTCAATCATCACCATTATCTGAAAACATTAGCTGCTCATATCAGTTAACTGCTCGTACATTTAATGCAAATATTATGTTCTAAAGGGAGAGATGTTAATGTTGCTGAAATATTATTTATCGCTTTGTAGTTCCCAATTCCCCTTCTTGGCAGATGTCCATCCAACCCCAGTTGTAAAGGTGCTCATTATCCCTACATCAGCATGAGTCTTTAGTGTTGGTCCTTCAATAGGGTGTCATTGGCAGAGATGCAGTTTGGGATGTCCTGAGATCCGTGCAACCCCTTCCTTTTGCTGTGTGCATTTCCATGCTCCCATCCTCCGTGCGATAGCAAGCTTTCCCCCGCCTGTGACCATGTCAAGGTTTATGAAGCTTTCACTTGCTTTCTGCAGTCCAATTCTCACAAATAGCATGCTTCCTTTCACAGTTTTCCAAGACATTTGGGCGGCACAGTGGCACAGCGGTAGAGTTGCTGCCTTACAGCGCCAGAGGCCCGGGTTCGATGCTGACCACGAATGCCATCTGTAAGGAATTTGTCCGTTCTCCCTGTGACCTGCGTGGGTTTCGTCCGGTTTTCTCCCATTCGCCAAATACATTTAGGTTTGTAGGTTAATTGGCTTCAGTCAAATTGTAAATTGTCGGTAATGTGTGTGGGATAGTGTTGGTGTGCGGGGATCGCTGGTCGGCACAGATTCGGTGGACTGAAGGGCCTGTTTCCGCACCGTGTCTGTAAACTGAACTAAACTAATCCAGGCTATCCCATCAGGGCAGTACTGAGGAAGTGCTATCGCTTGGTGAAGCAATAATTGTATTGCTTCCTACACTGTCATGTCAAGTGGATGTAATAGACCTTATGGCTCTAATGCATAAAGGATAGAATTGCTTATTTCAGAGGCCTGGCCAATGTTTATTGTGCAAACATCACTAATGCAGATTACCTGATCATCATCACGTGTCTTTTAAAGAGTGCATTCATGGTGTGTAGGAAGTGAAGAACGGAGCACAGTGACGTGTAGGAAGAAACTGCAAATACTGGTTTAAACCAAACATAGGCACAAAAAGCTGGAGTAACTCAGCGGGTCAGGCAGCATCTCGGGAGACAAGGAATGGGTGAGGTTTCGGGTCGAGACCCTTCTTCAGACTGAGAGTCAGGAGAAAGGGAAACGAGAGATATAGACGGTGATATAGAGAGATATAAGCCAAATGGATGAAAGATATGCAAAAAGTAATGATGATCAAGAGATGGTTGGGCCGACAATGGTCCATTGTTGGCTGAGGACTGGGTGATAACGGGTTATACGGTGAAACGCAACAGAACGATAGTGAAACAAGTACAATGACTAGGGTGGGGGAGGGAGGGAGAGAAGGGGATTCAAGGGTTATTTGAAGTTAGAGAAATCAGTTTCATCCCACTAGGTTGTAAGCTGCCCAAGCAAAATATGAGATGCTGTTCCTCCAATTTGCATTTAACTTCACTCTGACAATGTAGGAGGGGAAAGGTTGAATAGTTTAGTTTAATTTAGAGATACTGCGCGGAAACAGGCCATTTGGCCCATCGTATGCACACAGACCAGCGATCCCCGCGCATTAATAATATCCTACACACACCATGGACAATTTACATTTACACCAAGCCAATTAACCTAGAAACCTGTATGTCTTTGGAGTGTGGGAGGAAACTGAAGATCTCGGAGATTTTGTACATTCTCCCACGCAGTCACAGGGAGAACGTACAAACTCCGTACAGACAGTACCCATAGTTGGGATCGAACCCTGGTCTCTGGCACTGTAAGTGCTGTAAGGCAGCAACTCTACCGCTGCTGCCATTTAGCTAAACTCACTAATATAACAGCAACTCACCTCTGAATCTAGGCTCCATTTACATCAATAGAGTCAGATTTATGAAGCACTAACAGGTTTGATCTCATTCACTGATCTCATTTGATCCCAGATATTTAGCAAAGTCAGGACCTATTCAAATTTTTAGATGAATGATTAAGCCAAGGCCTTGCCCCTACATTTTGGTGACCATGACGTGCTGTCCGAGAGGAAGCAGTGTTCTTCTGAAAGCTAAAAGGCCAGCAGAGAATACAAGTAAAATGGACAGCCTCACGAACCAGGTTTCTTCAGATTATGTAATATCCAATATGTTACAGTTTAGTTTATTATCGCATGTTCCGAGGTACAGTGAAAAGCTTTTGTTGCATGCTGTCCAGTCAGTGGAAAGATAATATATGATTTCAATCGAACCATTTACAGTGTATAGACACATGATAAGGGAATAATGTTTAGTGCCAGGTAATGCCAGCAAAGTTCAAAAACAAGGAGAGTCCAAGAGGCACCAATGTGGTAGATAGTAGAACAGGACTGTTCTCTGGTTGTGGTGGAATGATTCAGTTGCCCCATATCATCCAGTCACATGGAAATTCATTGATCAGTTCCCAGCCACATCAGTGTGATTGATCTACAATAAGAATAGATGTTCATTGTATCATTTGCCCCGAGGAGTTTTGCATCAGCGGAAAGATTAATAATTCTAATTCAGACGCTAGAGTTCATGCCATTAGTCATATTGTAAATACCAGGGGTTCCAGGATCAATCCTTTTGTAAGTCCTTTGATTATCACCAGTCAGATAATTTTCTTGAGCAAACTACTACACATCATTTCCCATTCACCGATCCATGTCTGACATTCTATGAGGTTAAAAAATTCTTATCAACTTCTTATAAGGAATTTTGTCAGATGCCCGGGGGAGCTTTTAATTATCAGCTATCATAAAGGAAAGCGTCATTTATTTTAAGTTTGCAAGGCAAGATCCATCATTTGATAACCTGTGTGGCTGCTTACTGTGATGCCTCGCTCTCCGAATGGGACGATTCCTATAGAACATTTCTTCTGAACCTGAGATCAACTGTGCTGTAAATCTCAGATATGGACATTATTTTTGTTGGACTGAGACTCCATCTTCCACCTTTCAACTCAAAACCCAGGCTCCAAAATATCAGCGAAAACATCTCCAAAATATTCCACTAATTGAGGAACTTCGGAGGTATTTACTTGCCCAGAATGTTTCCAAAGCACATATTCTTCCAAAACCTCCCTGCTGGGCTGAGGATTTGCTATTTTGGAGATTTCTTTCTGGAAACAAATGGGATTATTTTTTTCCCCTCTGTCCCTTCTGACCATGATTGTCTTGAGTAGGTTTTTCCAGTTTGAATTCAACAGACCCCCCTCCCCCCCCCCCCCCCCCCCCCCCCATCACATTATTTGACCTTCCATTCTTGTTAACAGAGTCATAGCCATTGTTAGAATAGAGATTTAAAAGGGTGGAACGATTGTAATGGCTGAGAGTGAATCCTCTTCTTGGACCCGCACGAAAGCATCACCTTGATCTGGTGCCAGGTTGGTGGAGCTTTCCATGGCTTTTAATGTTGATGACAATCTTCCCTGTACCCCACCTGGATACATACCTATTTCTCCAACTATCCTGCCACCTTTCTCCTTATTCTGCAGTCTTTTATCTTTTATTCTTTTCTAGCCTTCGTCCATCCACCTGCCTTACAAAATCACCTTCTTCTGCATCCACCTATCACTTACCAGGCTTTGATCCGTCTCCGTCTCTCATCCAGCTTTCTCCCCCCGACTGCGATTAGTTTGAAGAAAGGTCCCGAACTGAAACATCAACCATTCGTGTCTTCCAAAGATGCTGCCAAACCTGCTGAGTTACTCCAGCACTATATATTTTTTAATAGCAAGCATATTGTGCGGCACCTTAGGAAATGCCATATATAAAACCCATACATACACTGATCGCTCTTCCCTCTATGTCAACAGAAAAACTATCAAATTACTTACACAAGATTTGTTTCACCAAAATAATGGTGAATTTTACTTCGGAGTCAAGTGAGTGACTACGTGAAGACCCCGTCCAGCACGCATGCGCGCCATAGCGTCTCACGCAGTGCACAGCGACGGACGGGAGTACGAGCTCTCCTGCAACAATTTGAAAACGGACCTTCAGGTAAGCAAATCTTACTCTGAGGACATGGTGTTTTCGAAACCCTGTTCTGTTTTATTTTAAATAGGAACAGAACAGGGAAAACACCAAGGAAGGTCGTTCCCCGTCGGGCTGCTACGTACCAAGAAGATCCAGCAGTGGGGGGCGACCGGCGGCACCTGTCACCGACAGCATTCTGAGCCAAGCCCAGTGCCGCTAGCATAGCTCAAGGTAACGTTGGCGACCAACGCAGCGGGCTGGAGACAGGCACACAGAAGTCTGCCAAAAGGAGAATCAGCATAATTGGCACAAACCTATAACAAATTAATGGTTAACAATCAACCAACCATTCGACAATGTGGCAAGAGTAATTGGGAAATTAGTAGCAGCATTACCAGCTACTTAACTTGGACCTTTCCATTAGAGCTAAGGTGCTAGCGTTTAAACAAAATAACCCATATCCAGAACAGGTGGTAAATGGACTAATCTAGCGTCATCACCACTACAGACACTGGACATAAAACCTAGTTGGAAATGTTGGGTGCGTTCTATGGTTAAAAGCATATTGTTCAATAGTGCACCATTTTGCATGTTCGTTTATAATTTGACAATATCACAGTGGTGGCCTATACTAATCCACATGGGCGGAATAAAATCGATATCATGTGACAATTTGATTAACACGGTAGGCGGCGCGACTCTCGTCTGCAGCGGCCTCTGCAGTCCGTCTGCGTTTTTATTATTTTATGTCTATGTTTTTATGTAGTTTTTGTTATTTTTGTTGGGGTATGTGTGTGGGGGGGGTGGGGGTGGTGTGGGGGGGTTGGGGGTAACTTTTAAATCTCTCCCTGCACGGGAGACCCGACCTTTTCTTTGTCGGGTCTCCGTTGTCGTTGGGGCTGCAACGAGGAGCGGCCTCCAACAGGAAGACCGGGGACTCTGGTGCCAACTACTCACCTCACCGTCGCGGAGCTGGCCGAGTCCAGAGCGGGTGGAGCTGTGGTGGACGCTGCTGCGGCCCGACCCCCGGAGA
The DNA here is from genome assembly GCF_010909765.2 of Amblyraja radiata. Classification (NCBI taxonomy): domain Eukaryota; kingdom Metazoa; phylum Chordata; class Chondrichthyes; order Rajiformes; family Rajidae; genus Amblyraja; species Amblyraja radiata. The sequence continues at coordinate 19,511,816 of NC_045981.1, read as the reverse complement.
TTTGGTGGCTGCAACTGCGGGTTTGTCGGACGGCACCGGGAGCCCGCGGGTACCTGGAGGGAGACCGCTTTTCAGGGCTCCCGCAACGGCGACTTCCCCCGCCCGAGTTGCGGGGTTGAAGAGCTCCTGGAGCGGGGCCTTACAGCACCGCCCCGCGCGGCTTGGAATGGCGGCGGGTCTCTGCGAGCGCGCGCCGGGGGCTCTAACACCAAGACCCGGTGCGCGACCTTGCATCACCCGGCGTGGCTTAAATGGCCACGGGACAATTCGCCATCGCCCGCCGGGGGCTTTGACTTTGACTCTGACATCGGGGGGGGGGGAGTGCAGTGGAGAGAAAAGTTTTTTTGGCCTTCCATCACAGCAATGTGATGGATGTTTATGTAAAATATGTTGTGTCTTGGGTCTATTTGTTTGTAATGTATGGCTGCAGAAACGGCATTTCGTTTGGACCTCAAGGGGTCCAAATGACAATAAATAAATTGAATTGAACACAATTTGGTAATGGTATGTCGTCAAACATATTTGGCTATCAGCAACTTACCTGCCAGGTGAGCTAAATACTGTGGCAGACATGTTAAACCAAAATATTTGCTGACATTACAAACCAATATAGAACACCAGATATCGATTTCTTTGCATTCCGACTGAATCACCACGTACCGATGTATGTCGCATGGGAACCAGACCTTGAGGCAGCGGTGATGGATACATTCTCGCTGAACTGGGGGGGGGGGGGGGAACTAATCTCTATGTTTTTCTCCCCTTTTCTACCTCATCAGTCAGGTACTACGCAAAATACAGATGAATTTTGCTTCAGACTTTTTGGTAGTACCCGACTGGCCTACACAGCCATGGTTCCCAGTGATCCTTGAGGTCATTGAAACCCATGACCATTCCCCACGGACCAGATCTACTGATCGACCCTGTATCAGGCGTAAGTCACCCATGCCATGACAGAATAAGCCTACTGGGTTGCAGATTCCAAAAAGACCTTTTGATGGACCTGGGATTGTCAAATAGGACCATGAACATGATGACAGCATCTCACCGACTCCACCAAGAAACAATATCTCTCCAGTATAAGAAAATGGGAAACATACTGCTCGAGAACAGAGACAACCTACTAATCAACCACCATACCCATGTACCAGAGTTCCTGGCCAGCCTTCGCCACGATGAAGGTCTGAACTATAGCACTATCAAATGTGCTAGAAGTGCACTGTCAGCCTATCTAAGACAGGCATCAAGGGAAACAGGCCATAGGTCTCGTCAACTGGTGGCCAAATCAATGAGAGGTACCTTCTATTCAAAATCCCTAGACCTAGATATACCAAGATCTGGGATGTCAGTGTTGTCCTGACATACCTAAGGGATGGCCACCAGCCAGATTCCTTACTCTGAAAACAGCTACACTGTATACGGCCATGCTGATGGCTTAGTCTCAGCATAAGGGTCCAGTCTTTTACCTACTCAGGATGGACAATATGGTCATAACATCAGACCAAATAACATTCACCATTCAGGAGCCGGTAAACAGAGCAGACCAGGAACTTCAGGACTCATTATGGAATTCCGGGCGTACCCACCTGACCACCGTTAAATGTCGTGACTCACCTTCTACAATATATCAACACAATCTAAAATTCCCGAGGGAGACAAAATGGGTCAGCCACAAAAAAGCCACTGGGTCAGGGTACCGAGTCAAACCATCTCTAGATGGCTCAAACAGGTATTGGGAACTGCTGGAGTGGATACCGATATTTACACATCTCACTCCACCAGAGCAGCATCCACGTCGGCGGCTAACAGTATGGATGTGCCACTGGACCTAACCTGGTAACAATGAGGTGGTCCATGGGAAGAACTTTCAAACATTCTACAACAAGCCATTAAAACCTGTTTCATTTGCAGAGGAAAATTTTAGACGCTGCAAAAAATATATAATTTAGCCTGGGGGAGCATTAATTCTTTGTTATTATTTTCAAATAATACCATTGTTGTTTTACAAACAGATTCAGGTTTGATTACGAGAACATACTTCCTCCCTTGGATGACCGGCAGCGAGTGAAGTATGGACTGTTACACGGTTTGAAATCACAGAGCTTTATAATCTTCACGTAGTCACTCACGTGACTCCGAAGTAAAATAGTAAGATTAAACGAGAACTTACCAGTTTGAAGTTTGATCTGTATTTTATGAGGAGTTACGATGAGAGATTACGTGCCCTCCGCTCCCACCCTCAATTATAGAGATCAACTAGTATCTTAGTACTCCTTATCTTTACTATGTTTATTTCAATTCTTGTGTTTCTGTGATTCCACACCGTTGCTTTGAAGTATGTCGCGCATGCGTGCTGGACAGGGTCTTCACGTAATCCAAAGTAGGACTGCTCATTCTGTCTCTGGTTATTATTATTATTTCAAACCTTTCACGTGTCACATGTACCAATTAAGGTACAGTGATATGCGAATTACCATACAGCCATGCCAAAGAAAAGCAACAAGACACACAACTACATCAAAGTTAACATAAACATCCAACACAGCGGATTCCCCACATTCCTCACTGTGATGGAAGGCAAAAAAGTCCAATCTTCTTCCTCTATAATTCTTCCATGGTCGGGGCAGTCGAACCATCTATCGGGATGATCAAAGCTCCTGCAACTGGCGGTCGAAGCTCCCGCGTCTGGGCGATCGAAGCTCCCGTGCCGGCGCGGTCGAAACTCCTGTGGCTTGGAGTTCCCGATGTTGGCCTCTGACCAGAGACCACGGGTTTTGTGTTGTTAAGTCTGCAAGCACCCACGGTTGGAGCTCCAAGGTCAATCCCTGGCAAAGGGATCGCGGGCTCCATGATGTCATGTCTGCAGGCTTCCACGGTGGAGCTCTTAAAAGTCGGTCTACAGCAAAGGCCGCCAACACCTCGATGTCGCATCTCCGTCGAGGGAAGTGATTAGAAAAGGTTTCCCCCACATAAAACAAGCTAAAGAACACTAAAAACATACATTTAACATATACTATTTAAACACAATGTAGGAAAGGACAGACAGACTATTGGTGAGAACTATCCACAGTTAAAGTTAAACGGATTGATCTGCCACTACTGTGTTTACTCCAGGATTTTGTTTTTCATATTCCTTAAACCAGCAAAATTTCTTGAGTGTATTCACGGCAGTGATCAACAACAAATTGCTTCAGAATCTCAACGACACAACCCAGTTTAAACTCACTCATACGAAACTAGGCAGATTTCATTAACAACCCACCAGTGTGCTGACTTTTACTTAATGATGTTTAAATTAGGATTAAATTCAGAATCAGGTGCGAAAGAGAAAAATATGAAGCAGTGACTAGTTTTCCAGGTCTAAATTTTATGCAAAGGTGAATTCAAAATGATGAGATAGAGTAAATTGAGAAGTCAGTGGAAGATGTTCAAAAATGATTTAATCAGGTACTGAACTGGTTTGCACCCGACCGTTTATAACCCCCTAATGCTCCTTGGATAAAGGTCTGCCCAAAATTCGAGAGCAACATTGACATTAAGGAGTGGTGATGCCACTAGCTGTCCAGTTATTTGTTTCTCCTGTCACCCTGTTCTAGAGAGTAAACAATAATTAGACAGCTGTCCTGTTGTGAGCTTTTACCAGAAAATATCCACTAATGCTGCTGGATTGCGTAAAATAGCTAACTGATGCTTTTAAGGAAAGGGAAGCTCCTGGCCCCTTGCCAATCCGGCCCACACACAAAGTAGCTGAATATTAAACCCCAGGGATGGGCGATAAATCCTGGCCCTGCCTGTGTCGCACATAGCCGAGAACACAGGATGAAGAGAGAGGAGCTCAGTGTAGGCAACATCCTCAATAAAACTCATGCCTTCCCTCAGGAGAAGGAAAGCTAAAACCAAGCAGTTGCAATGTATGTCTCAAACGGCTGCCTCTCACGTTGCATCCTGTCCTACACATGAGGCCTCATGTGGTCAAGAAAAAAGATAAAATACTTCATAGTTACACATTGGTTTTAGCTGCTTTAGGCACTCCATGCAATTGCAGCATTTCATTTCCTGTCATGATCTAAGCAAATAACACGGCCAGCTCCAAACAGCAAAATTGTACATACTTGGTTTACTTCTTATGTATTTGCACACTATCTTAGTGTAGAAAGAGGCTACTTGGCCCATCAAGTCTGTGCTAGCTCATCTTGTAATCCTATTATGCTGCTGCTAGTAAGAATTTAATTGTACCATTGATCTAAGCAAATAACACGGCCAGCTCCAAACAGCAAAATTGTACATACTTGGTTTACTTCTTATGTATTTGCACACTATCTTAGTGTAGAAAGAGGCCACTTGGCCCATCAAGTCTGTGCTAGCTCATCATGTAATCCTATTATGCTGCTGCTAGTAAGAATTTAATTGTACCATTGTCAGTCTGCATGACAATTTACCACTTTTGAGTTGTCTCTTGAATCCCAATCCTCCAATAATTTTCCTTGTGACCAATTCTCCTTACATTTCAACAGTTCTACCATCTACCGACATCAGGGGGAAATAACAGCAGCCAATAAGCAGACAACCCACTTGTCTTTGGGATGACGGAGGAAACCAGAGCACCTGGGGAAACCCCATACTGCCACATGGAGAAGGTGCAAACTCCACACAGACGACACCTGAGGTCAGGATTGATCCCTGGTCTTTTGAGTTGTAAGGCAGTGACTCTACCAGTTTGAGCAACTGTCAGGCCCAATCTTGGTTTGTGTTCCCTTGTTCAGATGTTTGGAAGTGATCTGCCTGAGGGCTTTAAAACACTGGAAGGCTTTGACGGAGGAGAGGGAAAGACAATGGCCTAGATATTCTTTGGCACTAGAGAGGAGTATTGATGTGCTGTGCAGCTTGTTAAGCAGCTTTTTTGTCTCTAAGTCTTCTGGAAGTATGGGACCAAGTCTGTGTTTAAGGAGGAAGAGAAACAGCAGTCATAAAGCAATCATGTTGGGGGTTCAGATCTGAGGCATTGGTGAATTGGGGTGTCGGAGGTAAGATTGGTTGCTGATGGGAAGATGGGGCGGGCGGGGGGGGGGGGGGGGGGGGTTGGGAGTGAGGGAAGGAACATCTCTGAGTGGAATGGCTGGAAAGAGGGAAGGTGAAGGAAGGAAACTGCCCGAGTTAGGTAGGGGGGAGGGGGAGGAGAGGAGCACAGCGGGCCAGTCAAAAAGTGGTGAACACTGCCCAGTCCATCACCACTACTGACCTCCCCACCATCGGGGGGATTAACAGGAGTTGCTGCCTCAAAAATGCAGCCAGCATCATCAGAGACCCACATCCCACTGGCCATACACTCATTTCACTCCCGCCATCGAGAAAAAGATATAGGAGCCTGAAAACTATAATATACAGGTTGAGAAACCGCTTCATCCCTGGAACCATCAGGTTATTAAACATCATATAAGCTCGGGACTACAAAGACTTGGGGGCATTGGTTTTGTCTTTTTGCACTGTTATTGTTTCTACACTGAATTTTAAAAAAAAGTATTATATTATTTACAGAGTACAATGTTTATATATTCTGTTGTGCTGCTGCAAGTAAGAATTGAATTGTTCTGTCTGGGACATATGACAATAAAACATTCTCTTGACCCCTGACTCTTGTTCCAAGAGCAGTACTGCTGAATCGTGGTTGCTCTGAAAGATCCCCAGGGACAGGTACATCGCTGAACAATGTGACCTGATTTCCTGTACCATGTTCCATAGGAGCCTCACACAGGAGTTCGTGGCTACCGAAGCACGACTGATATGGAATTTGCCTGGTCAGTACAAGCAGGATCTGGGTTTGGAAACCCAAATGTTTCCAGTCATGTTTCTGGAGTTGAGAGGTGCAAACGTCATGGTCACAGTTGTACCACACCAGGAATGATAGATGTTCATCAGGGCTGCCTGGAAAAGACATCATCTTTCCAGCCACTATTTCCAATGCTGGTGAAAATTTGGAACTATCTTAAAATCAGAGCCAAACTATTTCACAGGTATATTAGGACTGGAAATTTCCTTCCAAAAGATTGTGGATGTTGAGTAAATAGGCTTTCTCAATTGAGATTCTTGGCTTTTGTATTAGGCTAGGGTCCCAAAAGCACGGATGTGGATTGATGTAAATTGATGATGGAGCAATTTCTGGGAGGCGGAATGTTAACTCTTGTTCCTAATGGCCTATAACGAGCAATGAGACCAATAACCAGAAATAAATTTGGTAGCGTAGGGTAAGAAATAAAATCACCTATGTTCCAGGGAGAGTTTACACTGGACATGGATATGGATATTTAGATATTTTTAAGGTGGAGATTGACAGATTCTTTATTAGTAAGAGTGTAGGGGGTTATGGGGGAAAGACAGGGGAATAGGATTGAGCGGAAAAGATAGATCAGCCATCATTGAATGGTGGAACAGACTTGATGGGCCGAATGGCCCAATTCTGCTCCCACTACTTTTGAACATTGCTTTAGCTATTTTACCTGTGGGAAGGCTCAATATTTCTGAATGTTTTCCAACATGAAGCCACGCAGGCAGTTATTGCAACTGGCAATATTGCATATTAATAAGAATACAAGCAACACGGAAGGTATGGTAAGCTGCAAGAACCTGCGCATGTTGAGGCAGAGAAAGCAGGGCACTGACGTCAATCTTCCTCCCAATGTCCTTATTATGTAAGTTGTTGTAACTTGTTGAAGTACGAGGTAAGTCTACAACAGAAGGTTTGTGTTCACCAGTGAATCAGCTCATTAGATCCCTGACTCTGTCTGTTCTTTTAAATAATAAAATATTCTTAAATAATAAAATATTCTCGTTGAACTTGTTTCCTGGGAATCTTGTGCAAGTTAGCCTGTTTTTTATTTCCAAAGAATGCCGTGGAATCTTTCATATCCACCTAACAAGGCTGGCCTCATTGCCTTGTACGACACTGCTCCACTCCTTCAGTATGTACTGGAGTAATAATCCGTACTCTGAGCGCAGATGCAAACTGCAACCCTCTGAATGAAAGCTGTTAATACCATGGAATCAACAAACCTCCCCACGTCTCCCCCTGCAATCTCAGGTGATCAAAGGTAATAGTGTTTCAAGGGTTCACCCAGCAAACAGGGGGAGGCAGTGAGGATATCTAAGCATGTTTTGCATGTGCGGTGCAGTGGTAGAGTTGCTGCCTTACAGCACCAGAGACCCGAGCTTGATCCTGACTGCGGGCGACGTCTGTATGGAGTTTGGACGTTCTCGCTGTGACCGCGTGGGTTTTCTCCGGGTGCTCCGGTTCCCTCATGCACTCCAAAGACGAACAGGTTTGTTAGTCAATTGGCTTCGGTAAAATTGTAAATTGTCCCTAGTATGTAGGATCGCGCTAGTGTACAGGGTGATTGCTGGTCGGCGTGGACTCGGGCTGAAGGGCCTGTTTCTGTACTGTCACTCTAAAGTCTAAAGTCTTAAAGAGATCACCCTCTTTTTTTCAGGACAATTTTCTCTTCTCTTGCAAACAGTTGGCACGGCAGGAAATAAAATGAAAGAAAAATGACAACATCAAGGATATTTTAATGAACAGTGAGCCACAGTGCACTGAGTTAATAATCCCTGGACTGTAACTGTCAGAGTACAAAGATTAGCATTCTGTGATTGTCCTTGTAAACCACAGACAAAACAGAACGTTTTATAGACACAAAAAGCTGGAGTAACTCAACGGGTCAGGCAGCATTTCTGAAGAAAAAGGATTGGTGACGTTTCAGATCGGGATCCTTCTGCAGACTGAGAGTCAGGGGAAAGGGAATCGAGATGTATAGATGGTGATATGGAGAGCTATTTAACAAATGAATGAAAGATATGCAAAAAGTTACGAAGATCAAGGAAAGGTGGAGCTCATTGTTATATCACTATCATATCTTTATCGCCACATTTCTGGTGCAGACAAAGTTTCAAAAGTTAATCGAACAGTGTTATCTTCTGCTCGCAGCGGTCTAATGAAGTGTTGCAATAGAACGATAGAGAAAGGGCCAAACCCAACACACAGCACGAGACTGAAGGTTTTCAATTCGTTGCAGCCCACTTTATGCTCTCATCACACACCAGTTCTGCTCTTTCCATTTAAAAAAAAGAACTAGTTTGGTATTTGAAAAAGCAAAGCTGTAACAAATATCACCAGCTGACAATCTAGACCAGGTTTGGGTAGAAAAGGTCAAACTCTCTCCTTCTGTTTCAAGTTTCTAAATAAGCCTGTAAAATTGGTGAAGGCAGACATTTATGATTGTAACTCCTCAAAGTTGTCCAGGCTCAACATGTATCAGCAGGTGATGTTGCTTCATTGTCTTTGTGAAACGTGAAGCTCATCGATCTCATTCCTACTGCCATCCTTCTACCCTCCACTGAAGACGGGGGCAATTGCATTTTGCAAATTCAGCCCCCAGCAATCATTGAAGCTGAAGAATGTGTCCAATTGGATTCTTTGAAGGTGCTGTCCAATTAATCCACAAGTTTCCTTGGTCCAGTAAATCTTACTCTTCAATATACATCAAGCTTCTTTTTGAAAGTTGCCATTGAACCTTATTCCAGCCCTTCATGCAATGAATTTCAGATCATAATAACTTGCTATATAGAGTCACAGGGAGAAACATCGCAGAAACAGGCCTTTTGGCTCAAGCCTTGCCGAATATCAACCGCCCACTCTTATTTTTTATTATCCTCACATCCTCATCCAATCCCCGTGGATTCTCCAACCCACTTACGCACCTGGGGCAATTTACAGCTGTCAATTAACTCACTGACCTGCATGTCCATGGGATGTGCAAGGAAACCAGAGCACCCAAATAAACCCATGTGTTCACAGTGAGACCATACAAATTACCCAGACAGAGGCCGAGGTCAGGATCGAACTGGGTCTCTGGTGCCGTGAGGCAGTGACTCTGCAACACTCTGTTGAACATACATGATAAGAAGTTTTCTCCTCACCGCTTGGATTTTTGCTAATCTTAAATCAGTGCCCTTTGGCGACTGATTCTCACAACACTGAAACTAATTTTCATCACACGGCCAGTATAGAAATACAGGTAACACTTTTTTTTATCAATCAGTCACTGATAGAGTCTTTCAAAAAGTAAAATATCTAAAGTGGTGTCCTAGATAATATCTAGTAACCTCTCTCTGGTACATTGACGGCGGGTCTTTTGTTGCCCGCTGCTACTTAATCCAATTCTATGCTTTTATTCTCTGATATGTATGGAGTATTTGGAACAGAAGCTGACATTGCAACACCTTGGACTTGATCCAACAGTTAATTAGATCAACGTGTAGGCAGGAACTGCAGATGCTGGTTTAAACCGAAGATAGACACCAAAAACTGGAGTAACTCAGTGGGACCGGCAGCATCTCTGGGGAGAAGGAATGGGTGAATGGAATTAGATCACTGCTGATCGGAGTGGATTGAATCATACAGTTTCTATTCTTTACTCCCTGAACTTTGCTGAAGAAATCTCCTTGCTGCAGTTTCACTCATGTTTGCTTAGTTCATTGAGACTTTTTTCAAATAAACTCTGTTTGTTCTGCAAGATCAACCCAGCTCTAATTTATTGCCTGGTTTCGTGATGGTGGTAATTCCAATAAGAATTTCTTATTTATTCATAGCATTGAACATTTTGATTAAACCTCCTCTTAACTTTCTCTGGTTTCTCCACAGATTTAAAGCCCCTTAATCTGTAAACCATTTGATCAAAAAAACAAAATGCTTGAGGAACTCAGCGGCTCAGGCAGCACCTGGGGAGGGACTAGACAGACGATACTCCGTGCCCAGACCCTTTTTCAGATTGAATGGAGTAAGGGGGAGAAAACTGGAAAAGAACTAGTAGAAAAGCTCACTCAGCCTGAAGAAAAGTCCTGACCCGAAACATCATCTGTCCATTCCCTCCATAAATGCTGACTGAGCTCCTGAGTTTCTCCAACACTTTATATTTTGCTCAAGATTCCAGCATCTGAAGTTCCTTGAGTTACCATTTGATCTACACATCTTCTCCAATGCTTTGATCTCTCCGAGTCTGGACACGATATTATACAGTAGGTGGCTCTGATCAAAAAGATGATGTATAACTTCCTTGATTTTGTACTCTGCTTCTAATAATAATGTCTAGGTTCCCACTTAACTTGGGGTGAAGGTGCTGGTTCCATCGAGCCACCTGATGTTGTTGCTGGCGTGGGCTGGTGTTAATGTAGACTGGCCTACCTACACATTTGGTTAGCTGTGGCTCGCACATACCAGGAGTCCAGGAGGCCAGGCGGTTGGGAGTCATGACTCACAGCCCCACTGCAAAAGGAAAAGCTCTAGATTCAGCTGATATTCCATGCAGCATTTGAAGGATAGTGCATCTTTCCAATGTGGCGTTAAACCAAGGTCCTGTTTGCACTCTGTAGCAGATCCCATGGCACTCACGGGAAGAACATTGAATTTTACCGGTATCTTTGCAGAACAGAAAGTCCATTCAAATATCTGTCCATCACATATACAGGTCGGTTATGCAGCTACAAGTAAAAATGTTATTGTCCCACTGATGTTACATATGACAATTAAACAGCCTTGATTCTTGACTCCCTTAACTATCTTATATAGACCACATGAGCCTCCTCCCTTGATCACTTCCAACAGAAAACCTTTCTCTCTCACATCTTTATCTGGCTTCCACTTAAGTCATTTGCTTTAACAAGTCCTTTTAGTGCACAGGATAGATATTTTGGTGCACAAATTTGGGTTCATTGTTTAAGAATGATGGGACACCCAGATGGGGCTGAAAGAAGGTGATTTTTTTTCCTCTCACAGGTTTATGAGCCTTTGGAAGGTTGGCGGAAGGTGGTCGTTGAATATTTTTAAGGCAATGGTAGATAAATTATTGATAAGCAAGAAGGGGAAAGATTACTGCAGGAGAATGAGGACTGAGGTCCGATTGGAACAGCCGTGACCTTATCAAGTGGCAGAGCAGGATCAGAGAGCCGAGTGGCCTACTCCTGTTCTTGGAGTGAAAAGTTGCTCCTCAGGTTATTATTACATCTTGTTTCTCCCACCTAAATCCATGTCCTCTGGCTCTTGATTCCCCTAAGCTGGGTTAAAGACGCTGTCATCACCTATCCATTCACCTCATGATTTTATGCAACTCTACAGGATCACCCCTCAGCCTCCTGTGTTCCAAAGAATAAAGTCCTAGCCTGCCCATAGAGTCATGGAGCCATACAGCATGGATCAGGCCCTTCGGCCCAACTTGCCCATGCTGACTAAGATGCTCCATCTATGCTAGTCCCATCTGCCTGTGTTGGATCCATATCACACTCATACTAAACTTCTGTCAGCGCTACACTGACACATTCATTGCTGTTGTTGGAATATGCTTTTGGGAAATGTACTAAGAAAGTAATTCCTGCAACTCAGAGAGCCAAGAGGCAGGAATTACTCTCTTAAGCAGTAGTTTGATGTGGCTGGTGCTGTTGGGAATAATTTCAAACTGGGAGTAAACACTGAGCAGCAATGCACCGGACCCGACAAAAGGAACAATTTCCCTGCTGAAAATAGCTTCTGTAGGTAAACTGGCAATGAAATAAATGTGGGAATGAGCAAACAGCACGAGTCCAGAGGGAGGAACTAACATCCACCTTTGACGTGGTTTTGATGTGAAACGTGGTAAGCTGTGTCACCTCACACAGCAGTCCAGCGCTCAGGTTTGCCAAACCAAGCATCAAATCTAAAGGTTTCTTGGGGGAGTGGGGGGTGGGGAACGCACTTTGCCAGTTTGAAAAATCCCATGTCTTCTGTGCTTGCCATTGATCCTGTCAGTTTTAATTAGAAATGAATGTTTCCACCCATTAGAGACAAAGTCCACCAGGCAACAGAGTACCAGCGCAGTCTCCATGGCAACCAGTCTCATCACTACCAATAAATGCTTTAAAAATACTTCAATAAAAAGTTATGATTCATAGTGTTCAAAAACAATTTTGACATTTACTTTCATTAGATGAGAAAAAAACAAGAATCAAACAATTACTAGACTTGATTAGATGCAACAGCTGACAACCGCCGGTTGCACAAAAGCCACGGATCCAGGGCTCCATGAGGATTGAGGCACGGGACATATGAGGAGGAGAGTGCAGGATCAAGGAACTGCAGGTGCTGCTTTCCAAAAGGCACAACGTGCTGTAGTAGCTCAGCGGGTCAGGCAGCATCTCTGGAGAACATGGACAGGTAACGTTTCGAGTTGGGACCCTTCTTCAGACTGATTATGCAGTTACCTAAAATTGGAGATTTGAATATTGATAGTTGGGTTATATGAGGTCTTCCTCCAGTTTCCATATGGCCTCACAATGGAGGAGGGCTAGGACAGAAAGGTCAGTATGGGAATGGGAGGATAGGTTAAAATAGTTGGCAACCAGGAGATCCAGCAGGTCTTGGCAGGCCTACGATGCATTATGTTGCAGAGTGAGTGGTCTCGCACACAGAGGAGTCAGATGTACATTGGGGAGGCAGAGCTTCTGACTGTGACTTACTATATCCCTCAGAAACATTATTCCAGCTAAATTATTCATTCATCTTGGATTATTTGTCATCTAACCACTGGCCATCCTTTCCCCTAAACATATTTGCTTGACAACAATCAGCCAACTGCAGTTTGAAAATTCACTGCGGAAGAGGGTTTCCACTATTTACCACTCAGTGTAGTAGTTACTAACTTCACTCTGGGTGGGGATAGCTTCAACTTTTAGTCAATAACCTCTATTCTCAGAGTTCCCAAGCCACAGCTGCTCATTCTCCATCTTATCAGCTCATGCTCATGAAAGAACCCCTGGGAATTGAGGGCTATGGTCAGAAATTATGCTACATGTTGGTTTGCGTTGAAGCTGAGAGGGGCAAGGTTTAGAGGAGATGTGAGGGGCAAGTTCCAGTGGGTGCCTTGAACCCACTGCCCGGGGAGGTGGTGGAGGCAGATGCAACAATGGCTTTTAGGAAGCTTTTAGACAGGCACATGGATGGATTTGGAACATGTGCAGGCAGAGGAGATTTGTTTAACTCGGCATGGATAGAAAATAGTCAACTTCCCCGTAACTCCTAGTCCAGGAAATGTGGCCCTCGTTTGTAGTCTCATTGGATTATATATATTTTTTGGACTTCAGATTTCAAGTAATGCCCCTGTCCCACTTAGGAAACCTGAACGGAAACCTCTGGAGACTTTGCGCCCCACCCAAGGTTTCCGTGCGGTTCCCGGAGGTTGCAGGTGGTTGCCGGAGGTTGCAAGTAGTGGAAGCAGGTAGGGAGACTGACAAAAACCTCCGGGAACCGCATGGAAACCTTGGGTGGGGCGCAAAGTCTCCAGAGGTTTCCGTTCAGGTTTCCTAAGTGGGACAGGGGCATAACTCAGATAACACAGTTGCTTAATTTAGTTCCCATATCGAGTTTACATCAAATAATTACAAGAATAAGGACCATTCCTACATGCAGTGCAATGCAGAAGTGTGAACTCCTCTGCCATAAATGGCAATCGATGTCAGTTATTAATCATAGAACATAGAACAGTACAGCACAGGAAGAGGCCCTTCAGCCCACAATGTCTGTGCCAAACATGACGTCAAACCAACACTCATCTGCCTGCACATAATTCATATCCCTTCGTCCCCTGCATATCCATGTGTTGATCCAAAAGTTTCTTAAATGCCACAATCATATCTGCCTCCATCTCTCGGCAATGTATTCCAGACGTTCACCATCCTCTGTGTAGAAAACCTGCCCGGAACATCTCCTTTAAACTTTACCCATTGTCACTTTAAATTATTGCCCTCTAGTGTTTGATATTATATTACCATCCTGAAAAAAGGTTCTGGCTGTCTACCCCATCTATGCTTCTCATAATTGTATATACTTTGAACCTTAAAATGTTTTGTACCTAAAGCTATAGGGACAGAAGCGAAGAGAGCATGGAGTCTGATCACAGACCGGCCATTGCCTCAGTAAATGGATGGCACGGTGGTGCAGCGGTAGAGTTGTTGCCTTACAGCACCAGAGGCCCGGGTTTAATCCTGACTATGGGCACTGCCTGTATGGGGTTTGTATGTTTACTCTGTGACTGCGTGGGTTTTTCTCCCAGGTGCTCCTGTTTCCTCACACACGCCAAAGACCTACAGGTTTGTAGGTTAATTGGCTTTGTTAAAATTGTAAATTGTCCCCAGTAGGATAGTGCTCGTTTACGAGGTGATCGCAGGTCGGCACGGACTCGGTGGGCCAAAGGGCCAGTTACCACTCTGTATTTCTAAAGACTAAAGTCTAAATGGTGGAACAGATTAATTGGCTTTTCTTGTACTCGTGTTCTTGCTCGTGTGTTCCATCCATGATGTGAACTCTTACAAATGATTCCTATTTTCAGTTTTTATTTCTGATTATCTGTCGGATACTGAGATCCTGCAGTCAATAGGAAGGGATACTGGAGAAGCCTGGACTAGAAGCATAAGGTGTTTTTACTTTAGACTTTACTTTAGAGATACAGCGTGGAAATAGGCCCATTGGCCTATCAAATCTGCGCTGACCAGCGATCACTCTGTTCACAAACACTATCCTACACACTCGGGACAGTTGCAAATTTTTACTAAATCCAATTAATCTACAAACCTGCATGTGGGTGGAAACCGGAGCACCTGGAGAAAACGCTCACGGTCACAGGGAGAACATACAATCTCCATACAGACAGAACCCATAGTCAGGATCGAACCCGGGTCTCTGGCGCCGTAAGGCCGCAACTGTACCACTGCCCCATCGTGCAGCTGTATAGAAGACTTGTGGATGTCCTGCAGGTTGGTCATGCTCTGTGAAGGAAGAAACCAAGGTTTCAGATCAGTGAACTTGAATCAGAAAAGGCATTCTCCGTTGTTATCTTGGATTTCCAGCAACTGCAGTGTTGTGCTGTTTGATTGCAGTTATTGCTGTTTGATTGCAGCAACGGGACCCATACCAGCAATAAATTGTCTTGCAAAGGGTAGAGCTCCACCCAGTGCTGAAGTGTGGAAGCACAGCACCGATGATGCAGAACACAAGGCTCCAGCCACACTTGATAGATACGATAAACTGGAGTAACTCAGTGGGTCAGGCAGCATCTCTGGAGAAACGGAATAGGTGACGTTTCGGGTCGAGACCGTTCTTCAGACTGAGAGTCAGGGGAAACATAGAAACATAGAAAATAGGTGCAGGAATAGGCCATTCGGCCCTTCGAGCTTGCACCGCCATTCAATATGATCATGGCTGATCATCCAACTCAGTATCCTGTACCTGCCTTCTCTCCATACCCCCTGATCCCTTTAGCCACAAGGGCCACATCTAACTCCTTCTTAAATATAGCCAATGAACTGGCCTCTACCACCCTCTGTGGCAGAGAATTCCAGAGATTCACCACTCTCTGTGTGAAAAATGTTTTTCTCATCTCGGTCCTAAAAGATTTCCCCCTTATCCTTAAACTGTGTACCCCTTGTTCTGGACATCTCCAACATTGGGAACAATCTTCCTGCATCGAGCCTGTCCAACCCCTTAAGAATTTTGTAAGTTTCTCTAAGATCCCCCCTCAATCTTCTAAATTCTAGCATGTACAAGCCGAGTCTATCCAGTCTTTCTTCATATGAAAGTCCTGACATCCCAGGAATCAGTCTGGGGAACCTTCTCTGTACTCCCTCTATGGCAAGAATGTCCTTCCTCAGATTAGGAGACCAAAACTGTACGCAATACTTCAGGTGTGGTCTCACCAAGACCCTGTACAACTGCAGTAGAACCTCCCTGCTCCTATACTGGGACGACAGATGGCACAATGGGCTAAGTGTTCGGCTGGCGACCGGAAGGTGGCCGGTTCGAATCCCACTTGGAGTGCATATTGTCGTTGTGTCCTTGGGCAAGACACTTCACCCACCTTTGCCTGTGTGTGAATGTGTGTGAGTGATTGGTGGTGGTCGGAGGGGCCGTAGGCGCAGAATGGCAGCCACGCTTCCGTCAGTCTGCCCCAGGGCAGCTGTGGCTACAGAAGTAGCTTACCACCACCGAGTGTGACTGAGGAGTGAATGAATAATGCGATGTAAAGCGCCTTGAGTATTAGAAAGGCGCTATATAAATCCCATCCATTATTATTATTATTATACTCAAATCCTTTTGCTATGAATGCTAACATACCATTCGCTTTCTTCACTGCCTGCTGCACCTGCATGCCTACTTTCAATGACTGGTGTACCATGACACCCAGGTCTCGTTGCATCTCCCCTTTTCCTAATCAGCCACCATTCAGATAATAGTCTACTTTCCTGTTTTTGCCACCAAAGTGGATAACCTCACATTTACCGTGTGCTTTAAGTTTGTATACTAACCTCTTATGTGGGACCTTGTTGAAAGCTTTCGGAAAGTCCAGATACACCACATCCACTGGTTCTCCCTTATCCACTCTACTAGTTACATCCTCGAAAAATTCTATAAGATTCGTCAGACATGATTTACCTTTCATAAATCCATGCTGACATTGTCCAATGATTTCGCCACTTTCCAAATGTGCTGCTATCTGTACTCCCTGTACACACATGACTGTGTGGCTAGGTCCAACTCCAACTCTATAATCAAGTTTGCTGATGACACTGTGGTGGTGGGCCTGAGCACCGAAAATAATAAGAAGGCCTACCGGGAAGAGGTGGCTGGTCTGGCACTCTGGTGTCAGGACAACAGCCTCCTCTTGAATGTCAAAAAAACTAAGGAGCTGATCGTGGATTTTAGGAGGGCACTACATCCGAGGACATACACACCAATGAAGATAAATGGGGATACTGTGGATAGGGTGAGCTACTTTAAATACCTGGGAGTCCACATCTCAGAGGATCTGACATGGACATCACACGCTGCCGCACTGGTGAGTAAGGCAAGGCAGCGC
The DNA here is from genome assembly GCF_010909765.2 of Amblyraja radiata. Lineage (NCBI taxonomy): Eukaryota > Metazoa > Chordata > Chondrichthyes > Rajiformes > Rajidae > Amblyraja > Amblyraja radiata. The sequence continues at coordinate 19,494,891 of NC_045981.1, read as the reverse complement.
CTTTACCACCTCAGGCAATTGAGGAAATTCAGAGTGTCTCTGAGGATCCTCCAGTGCTTCTACTCAGCGGCTGTGTAAAGCATCTTGTCCGGAAACATCACAATCTGGTTTGGGAACTGCTCTGCCCAGGACAAGAAGGCTCTGCAGAGGGTAGTGCGTTTGGCCGAACGCACTATGGGAACCACACTTGCCACCCTGCAGGACCTATACATCAGAAGGTGCAGATCCTGAGCCAGCGACATTATGGGGGACCCCTTCCACCCCAGGAACAGACTGTTCCAGCTGCTACAGCACTGTACCAATTAACTGTTGTGTGGTATCTTTTTAAAATTGCTGTTTTTTCTTTTTTTCCCACAAATATGTGATTACTGATTTTGTTCCATTCTGTTTTGTAGTTTTTTGCACAATCTGCAAACATTGGCACTTTTCATTTCACTGCACATCTCGTATGCGTATGTGACGAATAAACTTGGCTTGACGTGTTGAGTTACTCCAGCACTTTGGGTCTTTTTGTAGCACGTCTTAACATAATCCTCGGACAATTTAGGGTGGCGCGGTGGCTCAGAAATAGAGTGGCGTTGTGAGGAATGAGGGGTATTGAAGTGTGAAGAGGGAAGGTCCATCACTGGGAGTGACGATCTGGGAGTGTGAAAAGTGGGGGGTGTTGGGGTGGGGTGGGGGGGGGGGGTGGGGGGGGGGGGGGGTGGGTGGTAGGTGGATGGAGTGAAGGGTCTAGGAGTATTAGGGGTGAAGAGACATAGTGAGGGGTTAGAATATGAGGAGCAGGGCTCTAGAAGTGAGGAGGGTTTTGAGGAGTGAGGTCTTAAGCGGCCTTTTCACGGGGCGACTTGACGCAAGAGTTAACCGGAGTTTAACATCGTGGGAACCTCGTGCGATAACAGTGCGGCATTCGTGGACCACCGTGGACCACCGTAGCGCTAACGGCAGGTCATCGTGTAACTTGGTCACTCGGGAGAAAATTCAAGAAAGTTTGAATTTCTCCAAGAGTGACTTGTACACTTGTGGTTGAGTATTGCAACATTATATGAACGTAGTGGCCAGTGCGATATCCGTAATAACTCTTGCGGGTACCGTGGGAACTCCTGCGAACGGTGAACCCGGAAGCTGGACAGAGGGGACAGAAGGTGAGTAAAAATTATCTTATGTGGGATTGAATTTAAAAAATAAATAAAAATAAAGATTTGCATCCGCATATGGACATCAACTTATTCATGAGTTATGTTAATGAGATTCAAGAAAATAACTATAATCTTTAAAAGGGACTTTAAAAGGGACTTTACTGAAAGGTTACGCATTTTTATGGTCCGTGAGAAATTTTTCACATGTACTTCTTTGAGAGATACAGGTCGGAGTCCTCGGGTCCAGGGGTCCGGAACGCTACCAATCAATGTTGTACAGAGACCCGTGTAAGGAGTGAACTGCACATGCTGGTTTAAACCGAAGACAGACACAAAAAGCTGGAGTAACTCAGCGAGTCAAGCAGCATCTCTGGAGAAAAAAAGCTGATGTTTCGGGACGAGACACATCTTCAGACTCAATTCCGATTAGGCTGTCTGAAGAAGGGTTCCGGTGTTGGGGGAGTCCAGAACCAGGGTCCCAGTTTTACAGTCTACCGTGGGAACTCTTTAACTCAGTAAAGTAAAGTAGCCTTTATTGTCATATCAGCGCACAGGCAGCAGTTGACTGTTGCTCTATTCAGTTTCCCAGGGGGTCGGGACGGGACTGGAGTTGGGAGAGAAAGGTGGGGGAGTCGAGGGAGAGGAGGGGGAGACAGATGGGGGTGTCTTCATTTACTGGCGGCGGGTGTCTGTCACTGAAACAGGTAGGTGAGATTTCACATCCACCTTGTGTGTGCCTCTCTCTCTCTCTCCCTCCCTCTTACACAGGCTGAGTGAAGAGTGAGGGTCCTGGAAGTTTGTGTGAGGGATCCGAGTACAAACATTGAATGGGCAAGGAGAGTGAGGAGTGAATTGTCTGTGAATGGAAGGGCTCTGAGAGTGCAGAGTGCAGGTTTTGGGAGTGTGCAGACTCCAGTTTGGGAGGAAGACGTGAGAGATTCAGATTGAGGGGCGAGTTTCTGGAAGTTTGAGGAGTGGGGGTCTGGGAGTGTGAAGAGTAAGGGCCAGGAAAAGAAGAATGTGGGTCGGAGGGCACTGGGTTTGTCAGTCCCATGAAACACACGCTTGGCAAGGGGCACTTGGTGAGGGCACTGGGTTTGTCAGTCCCATGAAACACATGCTTGGCAAGGGGCACTTGGTGAGGGCTGGGTTTGTCAGTCCCATGAAACACACGCTTGGCAAGGGGCGCTTGGTGAGGGCGCTCTTTCTTCTATTTTTGTGTTTACGAGATGGAATTATCCAGCAAAACTGTTGTCATAAGGAATGATTAGATATTGTTTTTTAAGAAGTTCCTGGTCCTGGCAGCAGCTGCACTCTCAGCAGTGTCCACGTGGTGTCACTGCAACCCCTCTGACTGAATCTTTATGTCACAAATTCTCAGTCTATCATACTTCTTCCTTATGTCTTGTCCATCTCTATCCCACACGTTCAGTCAGTCTCTGCCCATTTCTCTGCGTCTCTCTATAATCTACCTTTGAGACTCCATCACACGGTTTCTACCTGAGTAGATGTCCGCAGCCTCCAACTCTATCTGCTCACTTTGCTCGCTCTGTCCTTCCCTTGACTGCTACCACTAATTCTTGATGTAGAGCATATCTGGAATATTTGTGTACAGTTTTGATATCCCTTCTAAAGGAAGGATAGAGGGAATGCAGCAAAGGAGCGGGGCCAAAGGTTGGCCAAACTCTGCTCCCAGTGTGTGTTGCACCAGCACAGAAGGGGCTCCCGGTGAGCGTTGTGCAGCCGACCAGGACCCGGCCCAGCCGCCAGCAGAGCATGGATTGACGTTGGCGAGCGAGCAGGGATGTTGGTGAGCGAGAGGGACGTCGGCAAGAGTGGTGGGCCGGCGGAGAGACGTTGCCCACATGAGTGCCGGCGGTCGGCCAAGCACTTGCCCGTGTGTGTCCTAATGGTGGGTGGAGGAAGCGCCACTGAGAACAGAGGACCTGGCGTAGGGGGGCTGCCGAGAACAAGGAGGACACAGTGTGGGGGGCAAAAACAAAGAGGGAAAAGAATGAGGGACTATTTTGAATACTTTGGTAACTTTGTCGCCACCCTTTACGTGGCAACTCTTGCATACTTGTGCTGGATGCAAACAAAGAATCTCACTGTATCAAGTGCACATGACAATGAAGTATGAGGTCAGGGCCGGCATTAGGAGGTGCGGGGCCCAATTGGGAACAATTTTGGTGAGCCCCAGGTTCCCAGCCAAGGTCTGTAGAATCATATAAATATAAATAAAGTCTATTATAGAATTTATATCTCTATGGTAGAATGGAAAGTAATAAAAATGTGCGCTTAAAAAGTGCCTGCGAGTTAATGGACCAAACAGATCTAAGCTACATTTTAATATCATATTGCATACATGTGAGCCTACAAGTAACAAACAAAATTGTAGATCACCTCTGAAAAGTACATAGTTATAATACCACTTGTTTTAGTGACTGTGAAATGGAATTAAAAAGGTAATTTAATTAACTAGATCCTGGAAAAACAATAACCATTGGTGAAAAATCCAGGCATTACATTTTGGGCTTCAGCCCCATCCTACCCTTTGGGTTTCTACCCCATCCTAACTTAGTTGTGTTTGTGTGTTAGTTGTGTATGTGTTAGTTGTCTGTGCGTGATGTGTGTGGGTGGGAAGGAGAGAAGGGAGGGAGAGAAGCAAAGATCCTATAATGGAGATCTTTGGAGAGAAGGGAGGAAGGAGAGAAGGGAGGAAGGAGAGAAGGGAGGGAGGGAGGGAGGGAAGGAGAGAAGGGAAAAGAGAGAGGGGAGGGAAGGAGGGAAGGGAGGGACGGAAGAAGGGAAGGGAGGGAGGGAAGGGAAGGACAGAAGGGAGGGAGGGAGAGGGCTGGTGGCGGGAGCAGATGCCGGGGTCCGGGCGGGCGGGTGTGAGCTGAGGCCGAGGCTTGTAAACGTTGCTCCAAACCCCGGCCCGGCCCTCCCTGTATTGTTCACCGCGTCTCCCCTGGGAGAGAGAGGGGTGGAGCAGGGGCTGTGTGCGTGAAGCACGGCGACTGGAGGGGCTGGAGCGCTGCCCCTGGACCGAGAGGGAATGATCCACCTCCCCCTCTCCCCCTTCTCCATTCACCCCTCACACCCTCCCCCCCCCCGTCTACCTCTTTCTTTCCCCCTCCACTCACTCTCCACCTCACTCTCCACCTCGCTCTCCCCCCCTCCACCCGGGGAGCGCGGGGCCCCCTTAGGCGCGGGGCCCCATTGGGAGCAATTGGTCCAATTGGCTTAAGGCCGGCCCTGTATGAGGTTGTTGTTCTTTGAGAGATTGAGCCTGTACAATTTTAAGAAGAATGAGGCATGATCTCACTGGAACGTACACATGTCCTACGGCCTTATCAGGGTGGATGGAGGGATGGTGTTTCTCCTGGGATGGAGCCTAGAACCAAGGAATGAAAGTCTCACAATAAGGTGACAGATGTCCAGGATTCAGATTAGACCATTTTTTTTCATCTAGAGGGTGGTGAATTTTTTTGGGAATTCTCCACCATTGAGGAGAGTGAAGAAGGCTGATTTGCTGAATGTATTTAAAACAGAGATTGACCCGTTTTTAGATATTACTAGACCAAGTGCAGACCCGTTGGGTCTGCTCCCCCAACGCAGACTTTCCCTACCCGTAGCCCCCACGGGAGATGTGGTCTTCCAACTCAAGCGGCTCAGGAATCAGCAGTGCGGCTGTTTTTAAATGGCGTCTTTGAGGCGAGATGCGGGCGCCAACAGCCGTTATGGTCGCTGGCCAGCAGGAGGCGACAAAATGAGTGAGTGGGGGGGGGGGGGGGGGGGGGGGGGGGGGAGAAGATTTAATTAAAAAAGTGTACATAATATAAACACGACAAAATTTAATGAGGAGTGGATACTTGGAATGAAAAGTGAAATCTCTACCGAAATGGAAAAAATCAGGGTGTTTCTGGGTCGGGTGTTGGCGTAGCAACGAATCAAAGGCTGGCAGCCACAAGTCAGGCAGAAACACACACAGCCAGCCGGCAGCCACACAGATTTAGATAGATGGGAAAGCCGCCTGTTAGATATGGTGACTGTTTAACCGATGCTTAACCGATTATGTTTAGCCAATATTATTAGATGTGGCATTTTGCATTTAACAATTGATTTACTCATCGTAGTGATAAAACATTATCTACTTTTCATTTATAGAAGATATGTAGATTGGCTGTTGCATGTTAGCCAATTAGAATGCTTAGTAATTATAACCCTGCCTAATTATACCATTCGTAGTGTAAGACCCTACCCACTGCCCACCAGTTAGAGTAGCAGTGTGAAAGTGTGATGACCTGCTTTGTAGTTAAAGACCTGAACAATAAAGATGCTTGTGCTTCAACCGGTGTGAGTCTGAGCTATTTACAGTAAGTGAACTGCAGGTGATCCAGGTAGGGTATAACCAGGGGTCGCAGGTGATTGAGCCCCAGCCTCTCCATGGACTTCATGATGTGTGGAGTCACCGGCACTGATCTGTGTCCATTGAAGGAGCTGGGGCGCATCCTCTTTGGTACAGGAACCAGGCAAGATGTCTTCCACATCATAGGAACCAGGCTGAGGACTAAGATATGCTGGAGTACTCCACACAACTGGCCGGCACATGCCTTGAGTACCCTCGGGCAGACACCAGCGGGACCCGTGGCTTTGCCTGGGCAATATATCCTATTCTATTCAATAGTATTCAATTCTATTCAATAGGGCCCTAGTGAGACCACATCTGGAGTATTGTGTGCAGTTTTGGTCCCCTAATTTGAGGAAGGGCATTCTTGCTATTGAGGGAGTGTAGCATAGGTTTACAAGGTTAATTCCCGGGATGGCGGGACTATCATATACTGAGAGAATGGAGCGGCTGGGCTTGTACACTCTGGAGTTTAGAAGGATGAGAGGGGATCTTATTGAAACATTAGATCCCTTTATTGAATAAGGGGTAAGCCATTTAGAACGGAGACGAGAAAACACTTTTTCACACAGAGAGTTGTGAGTCTGTGGAATTCTCTGCCAGAGGGCGGTGGAGGCCGGTTCCCTGGATACTTTCAAGAGAGAGCTAGATAGGGCTCTTAAAGATAGCGGAGTCAGGGGATATGGGGAGAAGGCAGGAACGGGGTACTGATTGGGGATGATCAGCCATGATCACATTGAATGGCGGTGCTGGCTCAAAGGGCCGAATGGCCTACTCCTGCACCAATTGTCTATTGTCTATTGTTTATTGTCAATATTTCAAAAATTGAATATGTTTCTGCTCTCATGCACACCATTTGAACAACATTTAGGTTTGTGCTAAGAAGTGACAAGCATTATTCACTCCAGTCAGTAATCATCTCCAGCAAGACAGCCTAAGCACTGACTGTCGATAATGTTACCATTTACTCATACCCCTGTCTCAAGATTTTGGCAGTCACCGTCGATTAGAAATTTCCCTTGTATACAAGAAGGCAGAGGCTAGACTGTAGAAATTTGTCTACTGTTCCATGATGCGAGAATGTGATATGATATTATATGGCAATTGAACTCTGCTTGTGAAAATCAGATCCAATTATACCATCAAAAAATATAATCAAACCAAGGAAGGGAACGAACAGTGTGTGCAGCAGCCTCACAGCTCCTGTGGGCCAAGTCTGATCCTGACCGTAGGTGTTCTCTGTGTGGCATTTGTATGTTCTCCCTGTGGCTCCGCTTAGGCTTACCCCAGGTGCACTGGTTTTCCCCCTATGTCCCATGGATGCACTGATGTGTTAATTGGCTACTGTAAATACACAGCATCTGCTGGAGATGCACTAACCATTGATCCTGTCCACTTGTGGCCTGTTCACAAGTGGCGTTTCTCTGTTCCTCTTGAGGCAGGGAACTGGAGGAACAGACCTTGGGTAGCACAGCGGTAGAGTTGCTGCCTTACAGCGCCTGAGACCCAGGTTCGATCCTGACTACGGGTGCTGTCTGTACAGAGTTTGTACGTTCTCCTTGTGACCTGCGTGGGGATTTCTCCGGTTCCCTCCTACACTCCAAAGACGTACAGATTTGCAGGTTACTTGGCTTTGTATAATTGTAAATTGGCCTTAGTGTGTGGAGGATAGTTCTGGTGTATGGGATGATTGCTAGTCGGCGCGGACCCAGTGGTCCGAAGGGCCTGTTTCCATGCTGCAGCTCTAAAGTCTAAAGTTCACTACACTCTGTCCAGTCTGAGCCTGGTGTTCCTCCCTGTCACTCCTGTTCCCTTGACCTATCTTTCTCAGGCATCACAGTGTCGGACTCAGAGAGTACGTTGGCTATCATCCTCCTTCTCCTTCCTCTCCCCTCCCTCCAGTCTAGACTACTTCTCGCACTTTTCCTACTCTGTGGAAGGGGAAACAATGGGCCTCTCCAGATACTCTACAGCAATAAAACAGGACATTGTTACTCTTGTAGACTGCACCCAAAACATATGTACATTGACATAGTAGGACTGAGAAGAATAAGGGTGTTCCAGTAATGTCCTGTCCAAGGGCTGTTGACATTACATAGGCATGTTCTTCATACCTGTGCTCAAGAGATGGTTCGGCTTCCTGCATCCCCTTTTTCCAACAGAGGGAGGACCTCACCTGAAAAGGTGTGCACTTGAGACCCTTCATCCCCTTTATATGCCTGACCCTTTTTATTTGTTAATCTCTCCAACATTAGTCACAATGGAGAAAACGAAATATAGTAACTTGAGTGATTTTTTTCCCCATTATCCCCACCTTTGAAGGCAACATCCCTGTGAGGTGGATGGAGGAGGTTGATTTCAATGGGTGATGTTAGGGAAGGGAAGGATGTGTGCGAGTTGTATTTGGATAAATTGTATTTGTGCTCTTGTGTGCATGTATGTATGTGTGTGTGTGCATGTATGTGTGTGCACATGCATGTATGTGTGTGTGTGTGTGTGTGTGTGTGTGTGTGTGTGTGTGTGTGTGTGTGTGTGTGTGTGTGTGTGTGTGTGTGTGTGTGTGTGTGTGTTTATTCTTTAGTTTTAGAGATACAGCATGCAAACTGGCCCTTTTGGCCCACCGAGTCCACACAGACCATCGATCACCCCTTTCACACCAGTTTCATGTTATCCCACTTTCTCATCCAGTCCCTACACATTCGGAACAATTTAGAGAGGCCAATTAACCCACATGTCTTTGGGATGAGGAAACAGGAGCACCCAGAGGGAAACAACGTGGTCACAGGGAGAACATGCAAACTCCTCATCATCAGCACCCGAGGTCAGGATCAAACCGAGGTCACTGGTGCTGTGAGACAGCATCTCTACCAGTGCACCACTATGCCACACTTGACGAGTCCATGTATAAAATAGCAGTTGTTTCACCGATGTATTGCTCACCTTGACTTACCGTATAAGTGATGAGATCATGACATTTCTTGCTTTGTTGTACAGGGATTTTCAATCTTAGAGATAATAAAATGGTTCTCTCCAGCTAGACTCCGAGTAGTGGTGGCCCTGGCCTTGCCATTGCATGGGACACCCCTTCTGATGATAATCCAATTGACCAGGGTTACACGGTCCAGCTGAACACTGCAGTTCCTCCCTCACGCTGCTACAGAGAATGTTACTGCTCTCTGCTGGAAATGCCAAATGCGAAAGCTCCTGGGTCAGGGATCAATATTCAATGTTCTCCTAGTAATTTGGTCAGACCATGTAATCAGCAACATCAATTACAGACAAAGAGCTTATTCATTGTGTACATCCTGCTGTTTACAGCATCTGGCAATATGTGAATGTTCAGCATTATCTACACACCAAATAGTCTTGAGGCAAAATACTTCATTGAATTATGATTCACTTTGGGATATTATAAAACTTGTTTTTCCGACATAAGAAGATCAGAAGATTGCTGGGTAATATTCAGTCTCAGGATATCCATTTCCATAGTTTCTCCTCTTTCAGTCCCAGTTAAACGTTATGTTCCAGCCTTTGTCTACTGTGCCATTCAATCATGGCTGAAATGCCCTTCCCTCTCAACCCCATTCTCCTGTCTTCTCCCCACAACCTTTGACACCCTTATTAATCAAGAAGCTATCAATCTCCGTTTTAAAACACCCATCGTCTTAGCTTCAACAGCCGTCTGTGACGATGAATTCCACAGATTCACCACCCTCTGGATAAATAAATTCTTCCTCATCACCACTCTAATGGTATGTCCTTCTATTCTGAGGTTGTGCCTACTGGTTCTAGACTCTCCGGTTCCTGTTACTCCATGTCCACTCTATCTAAGCCTTTCATTATCCAGTAGATTTCAATGATGCCCCTCATCTTTCAAAACTCTAGCGAGTACAGGCCCAGAGCCTTAAAAGTTCCTCATAAATTAATCCAACCATCCTTGGAATCATTCTTGTAGACCTCCTCTGGACCCTCTCAAACACCAGCATATCCTTCCTGAAATATGGGGCCCAAAACTGCTCACAATATTCCAAATTACTCACTGTCCATGTGAAAGGCACGCCAGCCTGTGAGTTTGCTTGGCCTACATTTTCTAACTGTGACAAGGGAATGAGTCACCGAGCTGCAGTAATAGTCATTTACAGCACATCTGATCATTCCACACCGAGTCATTGACAGTGTCCACACATTGGGTAATGACAGATGGTTGCAGTGTTGAAGTTAGAAGTAAATGGCCTCATCTCTTTTTAACTATTTAAGAACTCTATTGTATTGCAAAGGCGGACTATCCTCCATTGACTTCATTCCACCAATGACTTCCACTGTGGACCCCACTCCCTAAACATCCCTTCCTCTCCAGCTCCATCTGATCCTTTAAGCTTGAATTCTTGCAGATATCACATGCTGTAGATAGCAATGTTACAACATTTTGAGATTTTAAAAATCAAGTCTTTAATTTGTCCCATCAGATAAAGCATAAAAATAAGTTTAATTTGACACCTAATTCACTTTCATATCTTCAGTATTAAAAAAGTTATGGCCATTTTCATACTCGGAAATTGGCATCTTGTTCCCTATTGCTTTTTCATTGACTTAACACAAAAGCTGTGATCGAGAACATTTAAAAGCTGATAACTTTCTTAAAATTTAAGAGAACTGAAAGAAATGTTCAGTTATTATAGATTGAAGCATTCTGAAACAAATATGAAACAATCTTACTTAGATGACTTGAAATTAAAGCATATAATTAGTTAGTTACCTAATTGTAGCTAATTACAAAATTCAATTACTAGATCTAAACATCTATCCATTTCTTAAGAATAGATTAACATTTTTAAATAGCCTAAGTGTCCAAATACCATTCACACAAGAATTCAGAATATAACATAATTTTTAACTCTCATTGTCATGGGTTTATAGGCCAAATGGAAGAATTTAATGTTTAATACCTGTAAATTAATGGCCATTTAAATCAGCTTGCGAGTGGGATTTTCTGGAACGGGACCATTTGGAACGTTCAAGAGCGGTGAATTTAGTCCCCCATATCGGCAGCAAATACACTGCCGGTTCTTCGGGGGGAAAAATCACCGTTTCGCAACTTAAAATGTGAATTAAATACATCTTAAGAAACACTTTTATACATAAAAATAAACTACTTTCTTTTACGTGGTCCTCCATAAAATCCGTCCCAGTTGTCGGCATTGACGGCTTCAGAAGCTGATTTTAAAATCATTCCAGCGATTAACTTGTCGGGTGAATTTAAAAAAAAACCACACAGAACGGCCGTAGGAACGATTCTTTAGCAACATCTTGCACTCCAACAAATATAATTCAGGACCAGGTCAGGAAAAAACCCTGTTTTAACCCCGCCCCCCCCCCCCAAACGCGCCAAAATCGCGCACACGGCCAGTGGCAGAATTGCAGCACCGTTGAAGGTAGGTTTTGTAACATACCTACTGTAGAAGCAGCATTGCAAATGCCAACACATGAATAGTGCTTGTACTGAATGGTCAATGGCACAAGACAGAAAGTATGGGCAAGAGTACAACAGGGACATTCACCGACCGGACTGTTGTTTGCACGTTGACAGGTGGTGCAATATGCATTGACTAGATGCTGTGTTAGGAATTGGTTGAAGTGTATGATGTGCATTGGTTGCATTGTGGTATATTGCCTTCAAGGCAGCATTTGATTGACTATGGCGTTAAGGAGCCCTGGCTAAATGGGAGTTTCCTTAGAGTAATTAGGGATGGACCGTTAAAAGGAAGACGGTTGTGGTGGTTGGAGGTCAATCATCTCAGCCACAGGACATCTCTGCAGCAGTTCCTCAGAGCAGTGTTCAAGGCCCAGCATTATCAAGGACCAGTCTCACCCTGGTCACTCCCTCTTCTTCCCTCTCCCCATAGGTATGAAAATGTATATCTCCAGAGTCAGGGACTGTTTCTTCCCAACTGAACTGTCCGCTCACCAGCTAGAGTGCGATCCTGACCTCCCATCTACCTCATGGGAGACCTTTGAACTATCTTCAATCGGTCTTTATTTTGCACAATATAATATACCCTTTATCTTATATGTGCACACTGTGGACAGCTTGGTTGTAATCATGTTGAATCTTTTCGTTGATTGGATAGCACACAACAAAAAGCTTTTCACTGTCCCTCAGTACATGTGACAATAATAAAGTAAACTATCTTCAGTAACTTCACCAATTGTTTTCCTTCAATTATAAGGTCAGAAGTTGGGTTGATTGCACAATATTTAGCACTGTTCATGACTCCACAGACAACAAAGCAGTCAACATACAAATGCAACAAAACGTGGACAATATCCAGGCTGGGCTGCGAGGTAGCATATAATATCTGTGCCAGACAAGTGCTAGACAATGACTAATATGCAACAAGAATATTTCGCTATCACCCTCTTATATTCAATGGCATTACCATCACTGAATCCCACACATCCTGAAAGTTAGCAATAGCCCAGAAACTGAACTGGAGTCGTCATGTACATATAATGTGGCTACAAGAACAGGTCAGAGGCACGGAATCCTGTGGCTGCGGCTCACCAGCCACTTCCCGAAAGCCTGTCCCCTAATCAACATGACTCAAGGCAGGGGTGTGATGGAATACTCTCCACTTGCCTGGAAGAATGCATCTCCCACAACATTCAAGAAGCTCAACACCATTCAGGACACGTGTGTAAGAAGGAACTGCAGATGTTGGTTTACACCGAAGATAGACATGAAATGCTGGAGTAACTCAGCGGGTCAGGCAGCAATTCTGGAGAAAAGGGACCCTTCAACAGAAGCCTCAGCTTTGTTCCCCCACCTCAATGCGGTCTGGGTCAATCACGATGTAGAACCTTTCTCCCGTTGCCTCCGTCTCCGTGCCTTTTTCTATGGGAAACAGACCCCACCACCCAGTGACGATCCCTTTTCCCATCTCTACCGGTCCCCCTTCTCTTGGACTCCCCCAGATGGCCTTCTACCCTCTTTAGACCTTTTCATTTCTAACAGGAATTGTCTCGACCCGAAACGTCACTTGTTCCTTTTCTCCAGAGATGCTGCCTGACCGATTGAGTCATGTCTACCATTCAGGACATAACAGCCTACTTGACGGGCAACTCATCCACATCCATTCACTCACGGCACTGCTGGGGCAGCAGCAGCAGCAGCAGTTTGTACCATCTGCAGATGCACTGCTGCATATCACCAACACTTCTTAGACAGCACCTTCCAGACCTGCGATCCCTACCAGCAGGAAGAACAAAGGCCATGAAAACTTGGGAACACCGCAATATGGTAGTAGTTCTCTAAGCCGTACACCATCCTGATGTGGAACTATATGGCTGTGAATGGGTCAAAATCTTGGAACTCTCTCCCTGATCGCATTGTAGGTGTACCCACACATCGAGAACTGCAGGGGTTCAAGAATGCAACTCAACACCACCTTCTCAGGGCAATTAGGGATGGATAATTTCCAAAGCTTGAAAGAGTAAAGAAAAAAGTTGTGCCATTGTTATTAGTTAATGGTGGAATATATATCAACTAGACAGTGAAATATGTACAGACTGGGATATGGCATTGACCAGACTGTGAGATTCAGGCAACGTAGATGTATACATAAAGACTGGACAATGGGATATGTACTGGCCTGATTCTCAGTCATATATTGATCATCCTGGGGGATTTTTACTAATTAGTCCATAAGATACCGATGAGCCATGTGTTGATCGACACTGAGGTGTGCTCTGATTCCACTGTGGGGTCATAACTGATGCGACGTGCTGTCTGGTCTGTGGGATATGTATTGATTCATCAACACGATATGTTTCAGCTAGATTTGCAACAACTGCCACCATCAGACATGATTTTCTTTACAGTTGGATAAGTCCGTGACATAGTTTATCCTGATTGCATTTTGGTGATCATTATTCCTGAATTTGTCCTGTGATTTTTTTCTTTCTTACAACATGAGAAATGGCTGGGGTCTGATTCTTCTTCGAATTTAATCCCACTTTGACCACTGGGACTTTACATAACTACCATATTTCTCAGCTTAGACATGCTCTCAACTTCGGCCTCAAATTCATCTTCTCATTTTATCCTCATCTCCATCTCCATATTAATCAACTGCATCGACCTACATTTTCACATTTTTTCAGTTCCTTGCCCTCCTGAATTTCAATTGCTTTTTGACCTCTTTTTACATTTTGCTTCATTTTTTTTTGCAATTCACTGTATGCTACAAAAACACAAAGTGCTGGAGAAACTCAGCAGATCAGGCATCAGGTGTGAGGGAATGGACAGACAATGCTTTGAATTAGGGACACTTCTTCAGCTTACACTGTGCTCCATGACGGGTACAAGGCCCAAATTTGTGACGTTTGCAATCCAGAAGAGTAGCACAGTAAATGATTGGAATATCACAACCAAATTCTCCTCCAAGCCAGAACAGGACATTTATTGACCACATTCCCTTGTTTCTGGACAATGTGATGCCATGCCTCGTGGCAGCATCTTCATTAGGCGGGCAGGAATAGTTCAAGAAGCCAGCACACCATTTCCTCACAGATGTCTAGATGGACTTAAAAGTTGGCATGGAAGGCAACCTCCATATGTAAATAAGTTATATTAGCATTTATTACACATCTGATCTATGTAATGAAAGCTTTCCTGCAATAAGTAGTCTATTTTCTCTTAGCCCAACACACATCCACACTCTTGCCGCAATCGACTGCCAGTCTGAGATCTGCACCAGGGCATTAACAATCAGTAACATAACACGGTTTGTCCACAGGTTACCAGCGGTGCCATTCACTGTCCTCACAACAACTGGGTAGAAGCAAGAAGCACCCACCTCTGCCAGGCACAATGACCACTCAAACCAGCAACTTACTGTGAAGCCGATTCCCACTGTAGCAGAGAATGATCCCGGGATGAACTTTCCTTGGTCAAACTGCACCAGCAACGAGGTCTTCCCCACTCCACTGTCCCCGACCAGTATAGTCTGTGGGGAAATAGATAATGACTGTTGTTAGCTTATTAGGAGAATGAAGGCAAACTTCTTGGGTGACTGAATATTTTTACTAACAATAGTAAAGGAGGAACACGCAGTTTTAATAGTAGTATTATCAGAGGGAGATTCAGGGAAAACAATAAATGAGAGTAGTACAATGCAGAAAATGAGTGAATGGTGGAAGGTGTCCCATAGTCTAGAAACTATGGGAGGTATTGATAATATCAGGCATGTGGGAGCAGGTGGGAGAGTTAGCATTATCGGTGTGTTTAATCTGCAGTGAATGGATTACTGGAGCAGGATTGGGTTGGCAACAGTGGACATTTTGCATTTGAAAGCTCTGGGTGGAGTGGAAGTATAGGCAGTGTTGTGTTGACTGCGGCTGAATTGGTATGAGCTGGCAATACTATGTTAACTCCTGGTGAATGGCGAAAAGGTGACTTCCCCCATGGCGAAAAGAAAGTAGATGTGTGAATAATGGATGGGCAAATAGTGAAAGAGTATCAATTGACAAATTAGTGACTGACACACACCCAAATACAGTATGCCCTGTACATACTAACAAGGGGGGAATGTGATTCTTCAGGAAATTAGTTTTTGCAATGAGTTTCCCAAGGGTATATCGATCTTGATCGTCTAAGGGAGTATGTGATTATTTAAACTGAGTCGCTGGATAATGTGTGACCAGGCAAATTATTGATTTGGCAGGAAAGATGTCTGAGCAACTATTTACCTGTTTATGGATAACTTAGAT
This sequence comes from Amblyraja radiata, assembly GCF_010909765.2. Lineage (NCBI taxonomy): Eukaryota > Metazoa > Chordata > Chondrichthyes > Rajiformes > Rajidae > Amblyraja > Amblyraja radiata. Next base: position 19,479,573 of record NC_045981.1, on the reverse strand, counting down.
GATAAAATAAAAAGCGATATGCCCAGGTCACGATAGATAGATAGATAGATAGATAGATAGATAGATAGATAGATAGATAGATAGATAGATAGATAGATAGATAGATAGATAGCTCTCATTGATAGGTAGAATCAACGCTATAAAAATGACTTTCTTACCACAATTAATATATTTGTTTCAAGCGATCCCAATATATATTCCAAAATATTTTTTCAAAAAACTAGATTCCACTGTTACTAATTTTATATGGGATTACAGAACACATAGAATTCAACGAAAGCATTTGTGCAAATCTAAAGAAGTTGGGGGTTTATCATTACCTAACTTTATGTATTACTACTGGGCAGTGCATATTAAGAACATAATGTACTGGCTGGATAGTTCCATTCAGCAGTTGGAGTGGATAAGAATGGAGAAAGAGGAGTGCTATCCGCACGATATAGGAACGATCCTGCTCTCACCGATAAAATTGAATAGTATAATATACAAGAAGAACCCAATTATTCACAATATAATAAGAATTTGGAAACAAATAAAAGTATCCTTGAAATTAAATAATTTATCAGTACTAACCCCACTATTGAACAACCCCGCATTCAAACCTTCTCTCATCGACAACACATATCAACAATGGGATAGACTGGGGATTAGGAAAGTAGGGGATATGTATGAATTGGGTAAACTGTTATCATTTCAACAATTAAAATTAAAATTTAAATTGAAGGATAGTCAATATTTTAAATATATACAGGTATGTGACTTTATGAAGAAATATATACATAGATTTCAAACTATATTTTTAGACCCTTTAGAAGAAGCAATGAATATTAAGGCTGATTCACAAAAATTAATTTCATACTTTTATAATAATATATTAGATAGAGAATCACCCTCAACAGAAGCACTAAGGGAAGATTGGGAACATGAGCTAATGATAAAGATCTCGAAGGATAGATGGGAAAAGTATTTGATGAATACACATAACTGTTCTATTAATACAAGACATAATTTAATTCAATTCAAATTATTACATAGACTATATTATTCAAAAACGAGGTTGAATAAATTTTATCCAAACGTCTCTCCCAGATGCGATAAATGTTTGTTTCAAAACGCTAATTTAACACATTCATTTGTAGGATGTACAAAGTTGAATAAATTTTGGAGTGATATATTTGATATATTTACAAAGCTCTTCAAGTCAAGAATAGAACCCAAAATGGAATGGATTATATTTGGAATAATAGGAGAATATACCAATTTAAATAAAGACCAAAATGTTTTTTTTAATTATGGGTTAATATTTGGAAAGAAATTGATACTTAAATTTTGGAAAAATACAACCATACCAACTGTTAAAATGTGGATTAGGAATATGATGGACATAGCACGCCTTGAAGAAATGAGACTCCGACTAATAGATAAATATGACCAATTCTTAAGGAGTTGGTCTCCTTTCATCGACTTTTTGGAATCATGTGATGCAGCGGTACCATAAGGATTGCTGATTTCAGTTCATGACGTGGATAGATCTACATCTCCGAATATAGATTTGAAAAATTCTCTTTTAAGGGGCCTTTTCTTCTATTTCTACTTTCCACCTTTTCTTTTTTATTTTATTTTTTTATTTTTATTTTTTATATCCACACTTCACATTTTTCTACTCTCTACCATCTATTTTTCCACTCTTTCCCCTTTCTATTGTTTTCTTTTTCTTGTCTTGCCTACTCATAACATAAAACTAGAGGTTGTACATAGAATGGATTACGGTATGACATAGTTGGCACCTAAAATTAGGTGCCACTGTATTGTTTTGTATTGTATTAACTTCTAATAAAATAAACAAAACAAAAAAAAAGATAGATAGATAGCATTGTAAGAATAAATGGAAGCAGTAAATCACACAATGTAGGAGATGAAACACTCATGTGACCTACCCATGAACCACGGGAGCTGTGGCATCTGAAATGATCCCATTTGACACCCTCATTGACTCAATTTCCTCTTGTTTTTGATTAATTTATAGATCCAGCGTGGCAACAGGCCCTTTGGCCCACCGAGTTCACGCCAACATTGATCACCCGTTCACACTAGTTTGTTCTTTCACTTTCCATGACACTCCCAACACACTAGTGGCAATTTACACAGGCCGATTAACCTACGCATCTTTAGCATGTGGGCCATGCAGTCTTAGTTTAGTTTAGAGATACAGTACAGAAACAGACCCTTCGGCCCACCGAGTCCACGCCGACCAGCGATCCCCGCACACTAACACCATCCTACACACTCGGTACAATTTACAGAAACCAATTTATCTACAAATCTGGATGTCTTTGGAATATGTGAGGAAGGCGGAGCACCCAGGGGAAACCCACGCAGGTCACAGGGAGAATGTACAAACGCCGTACAGACAGCACCCATGGTCAGGATCGAACCCGGGCCTCTGGGCCTCAACGTTATTGAAACATATAAGATTGTTAAGGGTTTGGACACGGTAGAGGCAGGAAACATTTTTCCGATGTTGGGGGAGTCCAGAACCAGGGGCCACAGTTTATGAATAATGAGTAAGCCATTTAGAACGGAGACGAGGAAACACTTTTTCTCACAGAGAGTGGTGAGTCTGTGGAATTCTCTGCCTCAGAGGGCGGTGGAGGCAGGTTCTCTGGATGCTTTCAAGAGAGAGCTAGATAGGGCTCTTAAAAATAGCGGAGTCAGAGGATATGGGGAGAAAGCAGGAACGGGGTACTGATTGGGGATGATCAGCCATGATCGCATTGAATGGTGGTGCTGGCTCGAATGGCCAAATGGCCTTCTCCTGCACCTATTGTCTATTGTCTATTGGCACTGTAAGGCAGCAACTCTGCTGCTGCGCCACTGTGTCACCCTTCAGGTATCAACATTTCTTGCATTATCAACAGTCACATCAACAGGGACAACATGCAAATTCAACATAGACTGCACTCGAGGTCAGGATCCAACCCGGTCTCCAGCTCTGAGTAGTAGAAGCTCAACCAGTTGCGCCACTGTACCTCTTTGACTTCCATTTCCACCAATCTATCCCCCTCCCCGCAGCACTTCTGCATGAAACTGCAGGAGATGCAACACCTGTTGTTTTACATTCTACCTTCCCAACATCCAAGGACCAAAACAGTGCTTCCAGATGAATTGTGAGGGCGATCCGGCTCGGGGCTGGAACGGTGCTCCGGTGGCTGGGACGGCGTTCTGGCGGCGGTGACCTGAGTCCTGGGTTCAGCCGCGGGCCAGCGGCTGCGTCCGCTGGACTGGAGGGCGGCAGCTTCGACCACCCCGGGCCGCGGTGTTTGAACCGGCCCGTTGCGGGGTTCGGTGAGCCGCGGGACTGTTTGTGCCATCGCCCGGCGGGGAATCGCCTCAGCGCAGAGGGAGAAGAGGAGGGAAGAGACAGTAGCCCTAAGATTTTTGCCTCCACCACAGTGAGGAGGTGCTTGGAGGATACACTGTGGTGGATGTTAATTTGTGTTTATTGTTGTTTTTTATTGTATGTATGACTGCAGGCACGAAATTTCGTTCAGACCGTAAGGCCTGAATGACAATAAAGGTATTCAATTCAATTCAATTCAATAATTCACCTTCCAGTCTGGTGTATCGAATCTGGTACTCACAATGTGATCTCTTCTACCCTGGAGAAACTAAGCATATGCTTGGTGACTGCTTAGAGTTCATAAAGATGATCCTGAGTTCTATTGCCTGCCACTTTAATTCTGTCTTTGACCTCCCACACAGTTCCAATAAAGCTCATTGTAAGCTTAACGAAGAATGCCTCATCTCCTGTCAAGACATGTTATAGTCATGGGGATTCAATGTTGAATTCAACAATTTCAGATCACCATCCTTACCTGTTTGTCAGTTCTTCTCTCAGTCTTTCACTCCACAGACGCTGCTTAATCTGCTTAATCCAGCATTTTATTTTATCTTAGGTTTCCAATAATTATGCATCTTACAGTTTCAGCATGTAGTTTTTCAGTGCTCCTCCACTTGCCCTCGTTCCTCTCCTGCTATTTACACCCATACACAGACCAGCTGTGATTAAAATGCATTTGTTTCCCCATTTTAGATGGCACCAAAAATAAATGTACCACCTGGACAGTCTTGGTTTCCATCCTATCACATACATTTATTTTGTCCTCACTACTCCCACCCTTTCAATTTATAACACACCTATTTTTTTTCATTCACATAGACCTTCCCTATTTCTTACAGCACTAGAGTCCTGGGTTGAATCCTGACTATTGATGCTATCTGTACGGAGTTTGTATGTTCTCCCTGTGACTGCATAGGTTTTCACCGGGTGCTCAGGTTTACCCACCACAATCTAAAGATGAACAGGCTTGTAAGTTAATTGGCTTCGGTAAAATTGTAAGTTGTCCCGAGTGAGTAGGATAGTGTTAGTGTATGGGGTGATTGATGGTCTGCGCGAACTCAGTGGGCTGAATGGCCTATTTCCGGGCTGCATCTCACTAACTTCACCTGGAACAGCAACTGTATTCCTCTCTCCCACAGATGTGGGCTTTACTTACTGAGTATCCCAGGTTTTTTTCTGACTTTACAATAATGAATTATTACAGGAATTGGGGAATGGTCCAAACTGTGACTGGTGCACTTCAGTGTAAGCAAACATCATAGAATCATAGAATCATAGAAAGTAGGTGCGAGAGTAGACCACCAGGTCCGTCGAGCCCGCACCGCCATTCGCTCATGGCTGAACACTAAACAGACACCCTTACCCACAAACAGTAGACACAAGACACAGAACACAAGACACTACCCTCCCCTTTATACCGCTATCACCCCTCTCCACCCCAAGAACCGCGTGATCTCCTGGGGGAGGCAAAAAACCGGATAAAAACCCAGGTCCAATTCGGGAAAAAAATCCGGGAAATTCCTCTCCGACCCCAATCCAGGCGATCGACACTTGTCCAGGAGATCACTCAGGTCTTACTATACTAACCATACCTAGGTCCATATCCCTGCCCTCTCCCCGTAGCCCCTTATCCCCTCGGCAGCTAAAAAACCATCTATTTTAGATTTAAATATATTTAATGTTTCTGCTTCCACTGCTCCCTGGGGCAGTGAATTCCATAAATTAACCACCCTCTGGGTGAAGAAGTTCTTCCTCATCTCAGTTTTAAAAGAGCTCCCCCTTATTCTGCAACATGAGATTATTCACGATGCATCTACAGCATGGAAACGAGCACTTTCTACAGAAGTGGAAATCCAGAGAGTCATGAGAGATGTACACTGGTAATTGTAAAGTCTAAGTTGTACATCTGCATATACTGCGTACATTTGGAAATGTGTCGTCATATATAGGATATATTTAGGACTGTACTCTTTACATTTGGAGTGCATCGATATACTGGAACTATATACATTTTGGGGTGTGTCAGTCTATACAGAAAGACTCAGGTGTGCAGGTACATAGTTTCATGAAAGTGGCAGCACAGGTAGACAAGGCGGTGAAGAAGTTATTCCACCCACTTGCCTTCATCGGTCTGCACAAGAGTTGGGATGTCATGTTAAAGCTGTACAAGACTTGATGAGGCTTCACACTGGGAACACGGTTTACATTATGGTTGCCCTTCGAGAGGAAAAATGTGGCTAAACCAGAAAGTGTCCAGAACAGATTTAGATGGATGTTGCTGAGTCTGGAAGGTTTGAGTTATTAAGATAGGCTGAATGTTTTTTCTCCGAGGCTGAAGATGACCTAATAGAGGTTTATAAAATCACAAGGGACGTAGATAAGGTGAATAGCCACAGTCTTTCCCCCGGGACAGAGGAGTCTAAAACTAGAGTGCATGTGTTTAAAGTGAGGAGGAAAAGATTTAAAAGTGACTTGAAGGGCAACATTTTCACACAGAGGGCGGAGCGTAAATGGAACAAGCTGCCAGAGGGTATGGTAGAGGTGGGTGCCATTCCGACATTTAAAATTACACTTGGATTGGGCAGGTGCAGGCAGGTGGTTTAGCTGTGTTAGGCAACTTGATCAGCATGAGAGCGTTGGGACAAAGGGCTTGATTCCACATGTACAGCTTTATGACTGTGAACAGAATCAACATCAACATTGACATTGGGTCCTGTTACAGTAATTTTCAAAAGGCTTTGCTGCAAAATGAGCTGATGATAAGTTCTAGTACATGAACAGTTCAGTTCGGAGTCACAGGATGGATATCTGCTTGCATTATTTGGTTTTGACTGGGAGAAGCTCTGTGGATGCCTGATCGATCACTCACTCTCTCCACTGATAATGGAAGTTGGGAATTGTGCAGGTATAATTTGAGAAGAATGGACTTTACTCTGTATTTTCAAACCTTCTGAAGTCTCCCATCAATCTTTTGCTGGGCCTACACTTTTGACAGAGAGTTTCTAGATGTTAGCGATACAATGGGGCAACGGGCCCTACAGCCCAAGAGTCCGTGCTGACCAGCGATCACCTATACACTAGCACTATCCTACACGCCAGGGACAATTTACAATTTACAGAAGCCAAATAATCTACAAACCTGCACATCTTTAGAGTGTGGGCGGGGAAACCGGAGCACCCGGAAAAAACCCACGCGGTCACAGAGAGAATGTACAATCTCCGTACAGATGGCAACCCAGGTCTCTGGCGTTGTAAGGCAGCAACTCTACCACTGCACCACTGTGGTGCATTCATTTGTGCCATTCATGTTCTGGACTGCATCCAAATTGCCATTGAATGATGTTGTGGGGAGTTTCAATTTTAATCTTCCCAGCTGCAGAGAGATATGAAGCAAGCCACCTGTGGGAGATGTATAGGAGGAGGCAGCACAATGTCAGAGGCAACGTTGTGTATTGAACAGTAATTTTTGTAGCTGCCCTGGCAGCTTGGCGTGTTTAAGAGTGAAGCAGCTTTGCACAATGCCCAGTGTGACCGTCTGCCCGCACAGCACCCAGCGTTCCTCTGACGCAGAACTCAGGGGATGTACACAACACACACAAAACGCTCGCTTAAAACATTGAAACATTGTCTGCACTACTTGCTTAGTAAGGGTAAGCAGTCCAAGCTGAAGGGATATGAAAAGTAATAAAAGTAAAATCTTCCATTTCAACCAGCTCCTTTCATGCTTCAGATGCCTTTTCCATGAACAATTAACTATTTTGAAGTGGAGTTGGTGTCGTGTTGGCAAATATAGTGAACGTGCAAAGATCCCACAAACAGGAACGTGGCAAATGATGGTTAATTTTACTTCGGAGTCACGTGAGTGACTACGTGAAGAACCCGTCCAGCACGTATGCGCGACATGAGCGTTCACGCAGTGCAACAGCGACGAACGGGAGTACGGGCGCTCCCGCTACAAGCTTGAAAGAACGGACCGTCAGGTAAGTACTTACCCACAGGTTCGAATTGACAAACTTTGCTCTTCTTTGTGCACCAGAGGAAAGCTGGAAAGAGCAAAGCAGCACAGGGGAAAACTGCCCCCGTTCGACTCCAGGGAAGGAGCGTTCCGTCAGTGGAGGGGGCGAGAGGCGGCACCTGGACCACACACGCTGCGGTCCACAGTCACGGGTACCGAGCCGAGCCCAGCCCGCTAGTGCTGCCTGACCAACAGCAGCGGGCTGGAGGCAAATCGAGATACAGACCGGCCGGTAATCCCTGCATACTCCGACAAGGAGACTCACCGCGACAACGACAGAGGCAGCCGCCTGAACAAAGTTGGCGACCAGTCGCAACGGGCTGGAGACAGACACACGGAAGACGGACAGGCCGGCTCATTCAGAGGGCCGGCACTTCAAACTACCGCCCGAGAGCGAGAAAGTGTCTGTTTCCAAGCCTTAGAGAAAGGTCATGGAGTAAAAACTCCAGCGAGACTTGCCTCGGGAGCTGGGGCAAGCTCGCCAAGGGAGCACAAACACTCCCGCTCCAGTGCACTAACAGCACTGGCCATCGCATCTCCCTCATCAGAGGGGATCGTTGGCGACCAGGGCTGGGCTGGTCAAGAAGAGGGATCACTGGCTGAATAACATGGGGGGTATGCTTGAGGTACAGGACCAGGAAGAGCTGCTGGGTGTGAGATACCGCTACGTGGCTACACCACGAGCGAGATGGCCGTTACAGCCTAATCTGGCGGCCAGCTTACTACCTGTCTTTTTTTAAAACCTCTCCAAGACAGGTAGTCATGAGGCGTTGGACTTTATTACGCCTCCTCAAAATTGCATTTGCTCAAAGTGCCCACCATTATTGAGAGTTACATTGAGCAGGGCATTTAAAACCCAAAATCTTAATTTGCAATATTGATACCCCTGATGTCGGCTATCATTTTGCATGCTCATTCCAGAGGGGCAGGGTAGTATGGCAAAACACCTGACCCTAATGTTCAACACAGTATGTGATCCGCAACCTCTGGAAGGAAATCATAAAACCTGCCCTCAACCTAAAATATTCACAGGACTGTGAGAACGCCGACCTCAGAACCACAGATCCTGCTATTTGGCAAAGTTATCAAATCAAGCCTAAAAACTGGACAAAGTATCCAAGATATTCGGCCTCATGAGGGCAGGACCTGGAATGAGCAAACCACACAAAACCAGACAGCAGTACCTCCATGCATCCACCAGTAGGCGTCTACTTCATGGTACTGGTGAAAGCTCGGGGCCCGCATGCCATCCCCGCATGTCTTTCAGGACAGGGCCCAGAGCGGGCCCCATGGAAAATGCACCACCCCCCAACAACACCACCCCGACGGACAAGGAACCAGAAACCGAAGAAATGAACACACCATTAAACAACAGTGGAGGTAGGTGAGTATGGTTCCTACCATCACATAAAAGGTGAGGGGATTGTGCTAACAGGGGGGGGGGGGGGGCACACCTGGTTTTGGAAGCATGAAGAACTATCACACTTGGTAGTTATATACCAAAAGTATTCAAGGATAAAAATTGAATTTAAGAAAAACTTGCCACCAGTTCAGCATGCACCCCAAAGGGGTTTTACCCTCTCACTAAAAAGGAAAACATGAGGGACAAGCTGAACTGGAGAAGACATACAAAGGGGTCATAAAGAAGTCTAAATATGAACCTTTGGAACCGTATTAATTTACCAAAAAAACAAAAAAGATGGTGAATGTCGCACCATCATTGACGTAACCACTTTGAATACTAATCTCTATGTTTTTCTCCCCTTTTCTACCTCATCAGTCAGGTACTACGCAAAATACAGATGAATTTTGCTTCGGACTTTTTGGTAGTACCCGACTGGCCTATACAGCCATGGTCCCAATGATCCTTGAGGTCATTGAAACCCATGACCATTCCCCACGGACCAGATCTACTGATCCACCCTGTATCAGGTGTAAGTCACCCATGCCATGACAGAATAAGCCTACTGTTTTGCAGATTCCAAAAAGACCTTTTGATGGACCTGGGATTGTCAAATAGGACCATGGACACGATGACAGCATCTCACCGACTCCACCAAGAAACAATACCTCTCCAGTATAAGAAAATGGTAAACATACTGCTCGAGAACAGAGACAACCTACTAATCAAACACCATACCTATGTACCAGAGTTCCTGGCCAGCCTTCGCCATGGTGAAGGTCTGAACTATAGCACTATCAAATGTGCTAGAAGTGCACTGTCAGCCTATCTAAGACAGGCACCAAGGGAAACAGGCCATAGGTCTCGTCCACTGGTGGCCAAATTAATGAGAGGTACCTTCTATTCAAAATCCCAAGACCTAGATATACCAAGATGTGGGATGTCAGCGTGGTCCTGACATACCTAAGGGATGGCCACCAGCCAGATTTCTTACGCTGAAAACAGCTACCCTGTATACGGCCATGCTGATGGCTTAGTCTCAGCATAAGGGTCCAGTCTTTTTACCTACTCAGACTGGACAATATGGTCATAACATCAGACCAAATAACATTCACCATTCAGGAGCTGGTAAAACAGAGCAGACCAGGAACTTCAGGACTCATTATGGAAATTCCGGGCGTACCCACCTGACCACCGTTATATGTCATGACTCACCTTCTACAATGTATCAACACAACCTAAAATTCCCGAGGGAAACAAAATGGGTCAGCCACAAAAAAGGCACTGGGTCAGGGTACCGAGTCAAACCTTCTCTAAATGGCTCAAACAGGTAATAGGAGCTGCTGGAGTGGATACCGATATTTACACATCTCACTCCACCAGAGCAGCATCCACGTCGGCGGCTAACAGTATGGATGTGCCACTGGACCTAACCTGGTAACAGCGGGGTGCTCCATGGGAAGAACTTTCAACCATTCTACAACAAGCCATTAAAACCTGTTTCATTTGCAGAGGGAATTTTAAACGCTGCAAAAAATATATAATTTAGCCCGGGGGAGCATTAATTTCTTTGTTATTATTTTCAAATAATACCATTGTTGTTTTACAAACAGATTCAGGTTTGATTACGATAACATACTTCCTCCCTTGGATGACTTCGGCAGCGAGTGAAGTATGGACTGTTACACGGTTTGAAATCACAGAGCTTTAAAATCTTCACGTAGTCACTCACGTGACTCCGAAGTAAAATAGTAAGATTAAACGAGAACTTACCAGTTTAATCTGTATTTTATGAGGAGTAACGATGAGGGATTACGTGCCCTCCGCTCCCACTCTCAATTATAGAGATCAACTGATATCTTAATTCTCCTTTTCTTTACTATGTTTATTTCAATTATTGTGTTTCCTGTGATTCCACACCGCTGCTTTGAAGTATGTTGCGCATGCGTGCTGGACGGGTTCTTCACGTAATCCCTCATCGTAACTCCTCATAAAATACAGATCAAACTTCAAACTGGTAAGTTCTCGTTTAATCTTACTATTTTACTGCAGTTGTTGGTTCAGGAGTTAGTGTTGGTCATTAAATAGAGGCTTCTTTAAATAGCTCATGTACTGTGTCCTGGATCTTTGACAACACTCTCAATCACTTACAACTGCCCTTCCCCACCCCCATCCACATATCCCACCATCCCCTCCCCATAACCCTTTCACCTTGCCTCTAGCACTACACCACAGCCATTAATTGTTTAAGAAAGAACTGCAGATGCCGGAAAAATCAAAGGAAGACAAAAATTCTGGAGAAACTCAGCGGGTGAGGCAGCATCTATGGAGCGAAGGAAATAGGTGACGTTTCGGGTCGAGTCCCTTCTTCAGCCTCACCCGCTGAGTTTCTCCAGCATTTTTGTCTACCACAACCATTAACTTGGTTTATGTGTTGACCTTCCCAGAACGAGACACAAAGCCATGAACAACCCAGTGTATAAAATCATCAGCAGGGTGAATGCACACTGTATTTTTCACCAGGTTCAGGAATCAAAGACTCGAGGACATAGGTTTAAGGTGAGAGGGGAAAGAGTTAATGGGGATCTGAGGGTTAACATTGCTACCATCAGGGGGGTGCTGTGTATATAGAACAAGCTGCCACTCAAAGTGGTTGAGGCAGAAACAATAATAAATAACGACAGTTTAAAACATTTGGACTGGTGCATGGATAGGAAAGGTTTGGTAGGATATGGGTCAAACACAGAATAATGGGGTTAGCTTTGATGGGCACTTGGTTGCCATGGATGAGTTCATGAAAGGGCCTATTTTCATGTTGTAGGTCCCAATACTCTATGACAAGTGGGAGTGCTATATGTAGCTCATGGTTGGTATATGGCTTGGGCTGGTCAATAGGCAGAGCAGGTGGGAAGACAGATGAGGAAGGAAGGGAGCGAGACACAAATTCACATCAAAGTATGTGCAGGGATCGCTGGTCAGTGTGGACTCGGAGGGCCGAAGGGCCTGTTTCCTCAACAAAAACATTAAAAAAAAACAATCAAATAATAAATGAAATATTATGAGAAAAACATTTTTCACACAGAGAGTGGTGAATCTCTGGAACTCACTGCCACAGAAGGTAGTTGAGGCCAGTTCATTGGCTATATTTAAGAGGGAGTTAGATGTGGCCTTTGTGGCTAAAGGGATCAGGGGGTATGGAGAGAAGGCAGGTACAGGATACTGAGTTGGATGATCAGCCATGATCATATTGAATGGCAGTGCAGGCTCGAAGGGCCGAATGGCCTACTCCTGCACCTATTTTCTATGTTTCTATGTTTCTATGCCCATGCCCAAAGTATGTCACACAAATTCGAAAGTCAAAGGGCCAAAGCAAATGGAAATGGGCATGAGGCTGGAGGAGCTTATAGAGATGGGGCATGCTCTATCCCTACCTCGAGCTCACCCTGCAACATCAATGACCACATGGCGAAACATCCCTGGTTTTCTCACGTTAAAACAATCACTACATTTGAAAAGGGATCTTTTCGGCTGTGAAGCACCTTGAGTGCTCCACACATAATAGTCCTTATTTCCTGGAAATTAATTTAAATCTTTTCTGTTTCATCTGCTTGTGTCCAGATTGTTTGAAATCTTGCTTGTCGTCACCGGAGAACCTGGAGGCAATCACGCTTCCAAATGTATTACCTTCCATTCAGTTCTTAGTTACATGAGGCTTTTTGTGGGAATGCTATCTGTCGCTCTACAATGAAATTCCAGGTTTAGTTTTGGATGCGCTATGCATTGAGATGGCTTTGACTGTTGTCTCCGGTAAATCCTGTGACAGTGTATCACACTCCAGAAATGATTGCTTTATTAGAGGGATTAGTTTTACCATATCCTGAGCCTGAGAGTTTTAAGACAGACTACAAGACTTTGTTTGTGCAAAAAGGAACTGCAGATGCTGGTATATCCCGAAGATAGACACAAAGTGCTGGAGTACCTCAACGAGTCAGGCAGCATGTGTAGGAAGGAACTGCAGATACTGGTTTACATGGTAGTTTAGAGATACAGTGCGGAAACAGACCCTTCGGTCCACCGAGTCTGCACCAACCAGTGATCCTCGCACACACTAGGGACAATTTACAATTATACCAAGCCAATTAGCCTACAAACCTGTGCGTCCTTCGAGTGTGAGAGGAAACTTTAGATCCCATAGAAAACCCACACAGGTCACGGGGAGAACGTACAAACTCTGTACATACAGAGGATTGATTACGGGTCTCTCGCGCTGAAAGGGAGAAACTCTACCGCTGCGCCACCGTACAGGTTTTTAGGTTAATTGGCTTCTGTAAATTGTAAATTGTCCCAAGAGCTAGTGTACGGGGTGATCATTGGTCGGCACAGACTCCATGGGTCAAAGAACCTGTTTCCATGCTGTATCTCTAAAATCCACAGTCTAAAGTACATCATTTATTTCTAAGCTCTCACATCAACTCTTAGCTGAAATAAAACAAAAAACGCTTCTGACATTCGGGAGGTCAGGTGTTATTGACAGGAGAGAAACATTATTGATTCTCCATTTATCAGGAATGGGATTTGTTCTACAACCAGAATCACAAATGCATAGGACCATTTGTTCAGGACAGGAATCCATTGCCATCCCACTGAAAGTACAACAGAGTTAATCTCAGTCCTTTCCTTTGGCCCCCACAGTACTTTAACATCAGCTAAATATATATTTTTCCAATGGAATCTATATCAACACTCTTCTGTACTGTTCCCTCCGTAAAATAGTTTCATCACTTTTGGTCTTGTACTTTGGCCAAAGAAAATACTTTGACTGTCCTTACGGTGAATCAACTCCGAACCTAATTCATCACCCAGGGACCCATTTATGATGTTGCCTCACGGTTAATTTGAGGACACCGGAGAACCAGATGGACCTTTAAAGGAACACACCTTCCGACTGAGCTTTTATTCTAAATCTATTTATTTATCTGATCTCAAGGTTGGTGGCAAATGAACTCATGTGTTGGATCGTTAGTTCAACAGACCTGAGGGAGGGAAATATTTTGGTCAGCAGTCTGAGCACGATAGAGCAAGCTATTCTGTGACTGAATAACTCCCAGATTTATTTTATTTATACAGCTAAAGTTACAACGAAAATTGGCAGCTTTTTTGTCAGTTTGTGCTTCATTAGAATCTAACTCACAGAGCTGCCAAATAAAGTCCGAACCTAATTCATCACCCAGGGATCCATTTATGACGTGCCTCACGGTTAATGAGAAAAAGAAGAGAACTAGCAATGTAATCATAGAATCTCACGACAAAGAGGCCATTCTGCCCATCTTTTCCATGCCGGTAAAACAACCAATTTTCACTGCAATGCTTACTTTTCAAATATGTATCCAAGTTGGAAAGTTCTGATGATTTTGCCACCACTTCAGACAGAACAACTTGTAAAACATATCTCCCATCTTGTCTCCTATTCTTTTGTCAACAAACTTGAGTCTATTCCCTCGATTAGCTTTCCATCTGTATTTCAGTAGATTTCAATCTCAGACAACACTGGAAACACTCAGTAGGTCAGTCAACACCTGCAGGAAGAGAAACTGTTAACGTTTCAGGTTGAAGTTCCAATCAAGAGTTTCTGCCGTGAAGTGTTAATTCTGTCTTTTTTCCAACAGTTGCTGCCTAACCTGCTGAGTGTTTCCAACATTTTCTAATTTTAGTTCCAAATTTTACCAATCACCTATTCTTCTCTGCTATAAGTCTGCCTGTCGAGCCAAACTTCACCAGTCTTTCCACATAATTGCTCAGGTACTTGCTCTTGATGAAAACTAGCATAGACCTGATGGACCAAATGGCCTCCTTCTGTGCTGTGACCATCCCATGATTCTATAAACTGAATTTTCTCAGCCTCAGTGATTTTCCAATAAACATTGTTTGAAATGCCTCTAAGATCTTGTCCTCCCAGGCAGAAGTGTCAGAAGCACCAGTACCCATTCCTTCTCTCCTGAGATGCTGCCTGTCCCACTGAGTTACTCCAGCTTTTTGTGCCTATCTTCGGTTTAACTCCTTTCTACTACATTCTGAAGTCCCTACCTGCTTTAAGAAGACCACTATCATCCTTTGGAGAAACAATCTTTGGAGAAATTAAGACAGGGTGAGTGAATCAGAGAGCCCTGTTGTTGTACCTGCTTCAATTACCTCCTCATTCCATATATCCCCCACCCTCTGAGAGAAAAAGTTATCCCACAGGTTCCTATTAAATCTTGCCTTAAATCGATGTCATCTGGTTCTTGATTCCCCTCCCCTGGGAAAAAGATTGTGTATTCACCTTATTAATTCCCCCCCATTATTTTATACACCTCGACAAGATCACCCCTCAGCCTCCTGCACTCCAAAGTATAAAGTCCTAGCTTGCCCACTCTCTCCTATATCTTAGGCCCTTGAGTCCTGACAACATCCTCGTAAATCACCTTGACTAGGGTATAATAAAATGGCACTAGAGAGAAAAGGTTGCTCTATTTTTAAGTGGAGCACTAGCAAGAGGCAGAGCATTCAAGAGAATGGAGATTAAACTTGCAAGAAAAAAATGGCAGGTTGTGATAATTTATTGCCGCTGTATTTTTTTATGCAGTTACTGATGTCAAGGCTCTTATTTTATGAAGAAAATAAATTGCCCCAGATACGTCAATCTGAGCTGACCAGGAGATATTTCTTCCCTGACTGTTGCTAAATACTGAAAGGACAAAAAAAATCGATCACAGTCTTAAACATTTCCTGTGTCTGCAGTTTGATTTAATTTCTAACTTAATTTTCTAGACAAGAAAGTAACATGATTGCCCCATTGATTAAGGAATCAAGGGTTTTTAAAAGAATAATATTCCTTGGTTACCATGGCAACAAGACAGTATATTCTGAGAGGATTATTAATCTTCCCAGTATGGGCTCATTAATTCAGTTACAGATTAGTTTCATCACATAGACAAGCCACTGCAACATTTATTTAAATCCAGAGCCTTAAGTAATATCACTGAAGTGCTCTCCAAGGAGGGCCCTCCTCATTTCAACTCATCACTGTCTTTGCCCCTAGGAACCATTGTTCAAACTGGAGAATGAGAGAGGGGGAAAGAAGAGCTGATCCCAAAACATGCTCAGTAGTTGGCCGAAGCTTTGAGGGACAGACTTACACCAGACATTCTGTGATGATGAAACGATAAACTAAATATTCTTCATTTGCAGAATGCAAGTGCCAAACTCAATTGTAGATTCCACGTGACAATAATGTTACATTTAGCACTGGCAATCAGATAACTTTCACTCTCCTCTACTGCCTTGATTGAGATCTACCTCAGGGCCGTTTTTTGCATTCAGCTCAGCAAGAGTATCCTGGTACATAAGCACAATCGCCCCTGGGCAAAAACAATCTTGGGATAGCTTCAGGGGGCAGAACTATTCTTTGAAGTATAATAAATGTTGTAATGTAGAGAGACAGCAGCTAATGTGCATCTAGTTTTGTGATTTACGGAAAGAAAACCATGGATCAGGACGCTTCTCAGAACATTTCCATCATTGTTTGCACACTTCAAATTGTTTGCAACTTAAGGTCCAAGTCTCCTAACCTCAGTCAGATATTCTCAACAGTTTGCAGACTATAGTGTTACAGGGCAACTGCAGATTTTTAAAAAAAGTGCAAGGGTTGCATCGAGATAGATTGGAAGATTGGGAATAAAACTGTTTGTCAATCTCTCGATTTGTTGCACATATAGTGTTGGACATTAGATATTGCAGAATAATTGGACCAACAGAAGCAATCAGAATTCAGAGCGGGTTGTTCACTTTCATTCATTTGTTATAAAATCTAATGCCTGTGTTTCTAATACTTGCATAAGTTTGTTGTTATAATTACACCCATCTGCCCATGGTGGTGCTGTAGAAATACCACTGCTGGAATAATAAATTTAAATTTGTTGGGTTGCAATGAAAACATAATCTCAGAATTGAATCAGAAAGGATTTGACAAGAATTGACATAAACGTAAGTTTTTTTTAAAGTGGGACAGCGGTAAGGGACACTAATCTGAATACAGTATGTGCCAGCCGACCAATAAATGTATTAAAGAGCAACGAGCACAGCTTGCTGTAACTTTTCCTTTACTAAACTCAGTTGGATGAAACATTTCTGCCTGGTTGCTGTAGATGCAGTTTGTTCCATCCTTAATAAATTAGCTCCTAATAATTTTGGTTATATACTATCCTTTTGTAAAAGATTGTAGATCTATCTAACAGTGCTGTTACTCTCACTAGTGTGTGATTTAAAAAAAAAAGTTTCCATAGTCATAGAGACCCACAGCATGGAAACAGCTGTTTGACCCACAGTCCACGCTGACCATCAACCACCAATTTGCTCTAATCTTAGATGAAACCCATTGTTTACCCTTCCCACATTGTCATAACATCCTCCCCTAATGCTACCACACTTCTGCACACTGGGGGCAATTTACAATGGCGAATTAAGCCACCAACCTGCACATCTTTGCAATGTGAGTGGAAAGTTAAGCATCTGGGGGAAACCCACACAGTCACAGGGAGAAGATGAAAGGTTCACACAGATGGGACCTGATGTCAGGATTGAACCTGGGTCCCTGGCGCTGTGAGGTTATGCCATTGTGCTGCCCCATATAACGGTTGAAGAATATAAATTCCTCATCAATAGTTCTTCCCTTAAACCAGGAGTTTACAGACATAAGTGGAATTCAGGATCTATGGTTCATTTGTGCTCCTGAACTACTTTCCAATTCCCTGTTGGCTCTTTTTATACTGTCTTCCATAAGATCTTTATTTGACTTCTTGTCAATGGCCTTTACCCTTCAGCATCCATGTTATTTGCTGTTTAACTGTACGAGTGTGTAATTCCATGTGTGTGCTCTTTCCTCTCCTCCAGAATCTGCTCAAAAACTTCCCGTCAATAACTGTTCAGTGATGGGATGCTGACTGACTCAGATTTTCATGATGTATCACCCGACCAGCTGAGTGCCACCGTTGTTAGTGGTTCGGTTGAGTTCTGCTCATTTTCAGTGCTTGTCTGTTTCATCCAGCTGTCCCAAGTTTCATGTGTTTGTATCTGAGTTCATTTGCCATTGATTTATGGCTATTCATCCCATTGTGTCTGCGACTTGAAAAGAACTACCCAGCCTAATCCCATCGCACATAGAGCCATAGTGTGTGGAGACGGGCCCTTTAGCCACCTGACTGCACCAATCATTATCACCAATTTCCATTCATCACATCTTATGTAGTCCATATCCCCAGCAACCCCAGATTCTACACCATCGGAGAGTGGGGGGAGAATTACAGTTTTACAGTTGCTATTTAATCTACCAACCCACACCTCTAATGACATTTTGGGAAGGAACTGAAATGCCCGGGAGAAACCCACATGGTCACAGGGAGAACATCCTAGCTCCATACAGACAGCACCAGAGATCAGAAGTGCAACTGGGTCATTGGAGCTTTGAGGCAACGGCACTGTGCACCATTTTACAGCCCTTCTGCCTTACTAAACTAAGAGTTGGGTTGCTCCTATTTTTGTTGCTAAATGTGGACATTAAGCCAATTGTATTTGATTACCCTGCCCCAGTTTCTTTAGAGGAGCAGTTTATTTTGGGAAGAATTTGAGAAATTAGTCCAACATTCAATCAGTAAAGATGGCAACAACACTTCCTCCTTGCTGACAATCAGCAGAGGGGCACCTCAGGACTACGTGCTCTAGTCTCCCTATACCTGTGCCTGTGTAGCCAGACATCTCTCCAATGCTATCTTTAAATTCACTAATGATAGTGCCATTGTTGGACGAATAACAGGTAACGACGGGTCAGAGTAAGAAGAGAGATCAATAACCTGGTTGAGTGGCGTTAGAACAATCCTGCTCTCAAGACCAAAGAACTGGACCTGCTGACTTCACAAATGGGAAGTCAAGGGACCATGCATCAATGGGATAATGATAGAAAGGGTCAAAATCTCCAAGTTCATGGGCATATACATCTCAGCACATTAATGCAATCTCAAGAAAGCCTCTACTTCCTCTACTTCATGCCTCTACTTCCTCAGAGGTTTCAGAAAATTCAGCATGTCCCAATTACAGTATAGAACTTCTACAAGCTTAAGATGGAAAGCAGACTGACTGGTTGCACCATGGTAGACACAAAATGCTGGAGTAACTCAGTGGGACAGGCAGCATCTCTGGAGAGAGGGAATGGGTGATGTTTCGGGTCAAGACCCTTCTTCAGACTTGCACTGGTTCAGAAATTCGAATGCTCAAGAATGGAGGGGGGGGGGGGGGGGGGGGGGGCGGCAGAAAGTGGCGGACATTGCCTGCTCCATCGTACGATCACAAGTACTGACCTCCCCACCATTGCAGGGATCCACAGGAAGTGCTACCTCTAAAAGGCAGCTGATATTATCACGGACCCACACCACCTTGGCCATGTTCCCTTCTCACTGCTACCATGGGAAGACGATACAGGAGCCTCAGAACCATTGTCTCCAGATTCACGACCATCAATCATCGGGTTGTTGAAACACCTGCAAAATCCCTAACCACAACCCTACTTCAGCACCGGGTCGGTACAAATTTGGCATTGCTGCAGTTGTTCCACATGCACTATCATGGTCTAGTTTATAGAATAACAGGTGCTTTATTGTATATTTGTGTTATTGTATTTAATGCACCTCTAAAGCTGCAGTCAGCAATAATTTCATTGTTCCATTTCATTTCTGGTGCATTTGACAAATACCTTGACTCTTGAATTAAATCATGGCAGACTGCACCTCTACCCTATTTATCCAGAGCTTGCAAATCTGGCTCGTATAATGTAGCCAATACTGGATTAAACCATCCATTATATCTGTAATTGACTGTCCTTCCTATTTTCCTCAATAGACAAGTATCCTGACATGACCCATTTTACACCATCAACTCAGGCTCAAAGTACACTCTTCCACAGCTTAGTTAAAACCATTAGTCATGTAACATTTGTCTTGAACGTACTTTACCATTGATTTATGAGATGCTGATAATAATATTGGACCTGGTTATTCACATGAACAGGCATACACAAGAACATGTGAATTAAGAGCAGGAGCAGTCCATTAACCCCTTCAAGTAACCGCCGCATCTTTCAAAAAAATGAAGGCTGATCTGAACGTAAGCTCAGCATTGTATTCCTGCCTGTTCACGTCAACTTTTCACTCCCTTGCTTTTCAATAATCTATCTACCTCTGCTATAATGATATACAAAGATTACTTCAACCATCCCTCGAGAACGAAAGTTCCAAAGGGTCGCGAGTCCCCGAGGGGAAAAATAATGCCTCTCTATTTTTGTTTTCTAAGAATGACCCAAGTTCTTGTTATTCACATAAGGGAAATCAATAAAAGTGAATGTACAGTCTCTTTCCCGGGGTAGGGGGACTTAGGAACATGAAAGCTCATGTTTAAGGTCACGGTGGCGCAGCGGTAGAGTTGCTGCCTTACAGCAAAATGCAGCGGCAGAGACCTGGGTTCGATCCCGACTACAGGTGCTGTCTGTATGGAGTTTGTACGTTCTCCCCGTGATCTGCGTGGGCTTTCTCTGAGATCTTCGGTTTCCTTCCACACACCAAAGACGTACAGGTTTGTAGGTTAATTGGCTTGATAAAAATGTAAAATTGTCCAAGTTGGCGACATGCAGAGTACTGCCCTGCCGACTACAAAATTCAGAAGGTGAGAGGGGAAAGATTTAATAGAAACCTGAGGGGCAAGTTTCCACACAGAGGGTGGTGGGTATTTGGAATGAGCTGCCAGGGGAAGTAGTTGAGGCAGGTACAATAATAACATTTAAAAGGCATTTGGGCAGGCTCATAAAATAGATAAGGTTTAAAGATCCAATGGGTAAATGGGCCTATCTTGGATTAGGCATTTTGGAAGGCATGGATGAGTTGGGCTGAATGGCCTGTTTCCATACTGTATGGCTCCAGGAACCCTTCCACACCCATTCTTCAGTATCTTAATGTTTCAATCATTGGAGTTTCTGTCACTTGACAGGAACTGTAATATTTTGATGTTGGTCAATGACTCCAGAAAATCGCACTGAAGAACAAGATTTCATCTTTCTCTACTCTCTAATTTTACAGCACGCAGCTGAGTTCCTTGTGTTATGTACAGCAAGAGGTCAGCCTGTCCCTGTAACTGCGCAGTTAAAATAGACATGGAAGAATGCCTGACTTGAGTTTGTGCATTCTCTTCCAATGCAGGACCAGACAGGGCAAACTGCAGGGAAGAGTATAACTTCACTTTATGTGAAACTCATTCAACTGAGGCAAACGGCAAGAATGCTCGAGTTTAAATTTGTAGTCTAGGAATTAGCTTCTGAGCTGCTGTTTGCACCAAGTCATTAGCCCAGTCTTTGGCTGTCATGTGGGTGAAAACATAATTGGCCCCGGGCAAAATGCTGACATATGGGCTGACTGTATTACCACACGCAAAACAAGGAAATATTTATTTTAATCTTGTTATGAAATATTGAAACCATACATATGTCTACATATTTCCAGTTATGCATTCACACCATATTTGTGTCTTTATCACTGGCTATATTATTTAACTAAATCAATGCCTCGCAAACTATCTAGTTATCATTGTACTAACGTCACTGAGTACATAACCACATTGTTTTACTGTATATGTAAAATTTAGCTCCATGTATATATCACAGTATATATCACACATTTGATTTGAACAGGTTAGTAATTCTGCCCTGATAGACACAAAATGCTGGAGTAACTCAGTGGGTTAGGCAGAGTCTCTGGAGAAAGGGACGAGGTGGTGTTTCGGGTTGGAACCCTTCTTCAGGCTCAAGAAGAGTCAGAAGAAGGGATCCGACCTGAAATGTCACCTATTCCTTTTCTCCAGAAATGCTGCCTGACCTGCTGAGTTACTCCAGCATGTTGTGACTATCTTCAGTATAGAGCAGCATCTGCAGTTCTTTCTTACTCATAGTAATGCTGTCCTTCCTTGCTCTGTTTTGAAGGAGAGCTACATATCGCAAGCCTGAAGTGCCATTATAATATCTAATCCCATTCTACTCCCATGATGGCTATTCTCTCCTAGAGCATATACAGAAACCAGCCCATCTCAGACCTCACTCATTGTATAGTAAGTTGCTGCATTTTGCCAAACAGTCTGCAAGATGAGCTGAAATCCTGCTTTTCATAGGTCAGATCCCAATCCCCACAATCCCCAGGATCCAAGCCTGCTGGATGCAAAGCAATGAAGTCTTCATGGTTCATCAAAGTCTAGAACCCATTATTCTAGCTCACTCTTCACAAATGTTACCCGGCTGAATCTCACGCTACACAATTGCTCTTAAAGCCCAAGATATGAGATCCTCTAGTGAGAAGTATCTTAGAGAGCTGTCAAATAACAGACCATGTATGAACATTGCTTGCTGCCAGGCATTAAACTATTCACGGGGCACTGATCCCTCAAGGAACATTGTCAAGCAACTGGCCTTTTTTGTGGAATATAGCTACTCCCTGAATGCTTCAAGTATTTAATCACTCATGTTCACATTTCTCTTTGAAGCATTGGTTAGGGCCCAAGCAACCCTCTGCCCTTGAGATCCCTCAGTCACCTCTTGGTTTGTGCAACAAATATTGTCCCTTGTTTGCTTTTCACTTCATCCCAACCACAGCTCTCATCCCAACATCTTTCCCCACTCGCTTAAATTATTTATTCCTCTTTGTAGCTTTTTTAATGTGCTCCTCACAACATATTTTCCTACTTTTTTTCTCTCGTGAATACATTTCACATCCATATGTGTGAAGCTTTTATCCAGGTCATTTGCGTAAATAGCAAAAGGTTGATGCTTCACTATTGATCATAAGGCATAGGAGGAGAAATAGACTATTTGGTCCTTCGAGTCTGTTCCGTCATTCAGTCATAGCTGATCTAACTTTCCCTCTCAACCTCATTCTTCTGCCTACTCCCTGTAACCTTTGACACTCTTACTAATCAAGAACTTATCAATCTCCACTTTAAAAATGACCAAAGATTTGGCCTCCACAGCAACCTGTGGCAATGAATTCCACAGATTCACCACTTTCTGGCTAAAAAAAAATCATCCACATCTCCATTATAAAGGAACATCCATTTATTTCTAAACTGTAACCTCTGATCCCAGACTCTCCCACTACTGGAAGGACCCTCTCAACAGCCACTTTATCTAGGCCTTTCATTATTCAGTAAGTTCCCCCCCCCCCCCCCCCCCCCCCTTCCGCATCCTTCTAAACGCCAGCGATTACAGGCCCAGGGCCATCAAATGTTCCTCATGCGCTAATGCTATTATCCCTGGGATTATTATTGTAAACCTCCTCTGGACCCTCTCCAATGCCAGTACATCCTCAGATATGGGTTCCAAAACTGCTCACAATATTCCAAATATGGTCTGACCAGCATCTTTTAAAACCTCAGCATTACATCCTTGCTTTTATATTCTAGTCTCTTGAGCCCTGAGACATATCACCTGTTACATCTCGCCAACTAGAAGAAGACTGTTCAATATACCTAGTCTCTATTTTCTGTAAGGCAAAATCTTCTATCCAGCCCAATATGTTACCTCGTACACCATAATCTTTTATTTTCTGCAATGCCTTATCAAATGCCTTTGGAAGCAAACCCAGCAGTTCACCTTTAAATTTCTTCACGTTACTTCTTCAAAGAACTTTAGTAAGTTGGTCAAACATGATGTACCTTTCCCAAAAACTAACATTGGAAATTAATGTAATTAAACATTTATTAAATTCTGCTTTGGCTGATTCATTGGAATGACACTGGCAAAATATGTATTAGAAACATAGAAACATAGAAATTAGGTGCAGGAGTAGGCCATTCGGCCCTTCGAGCCTGCACCGCCATTCAATATGATCATGGCTGATCATCCAACTCAGTATCCCGTACCTGCCTTCTCTCCATACCCTCTGATCCCCTTAGCCACAAGGGCCACATCTAACTCCCTCTTAAATATAGCCAATGAACTGGCCTCGACTACTCTCTGTGGCAGAGAGTTCCAGAGATTCACCACTCTCTGTGTGAAAAAAGTTCTTCTCATCTCGGTTTTAAAGGATTTCCCCCTTATCCTTAAGCTGTGACCCCTTGTCCTGGACTTCCCCAACATCGGGAGCAATCTTCCTGCATCTAGCCTGTCCAACTCCTTAAGAATTTTGTAAGTTTCTATAAGATCCCCCCTCAATCTCCTAAATTCTAGAGTATAAACCAAGTCTATCCAGTCTTTCTTCATAAGACAGTCCTGACATCCCAGGAATCAGTCTGGTGAACCTTCTCTGCACTCCCTCTATGGCAATAATGTCCTTCCTCAGATTTGGAGACCAAAACTGTACGCAATACTCCAGATGTGGTCTCACCAAGACCCTGTACAACTGCAGTAGAACCTCCCTGCTCCTATACTCAAATCCTTTTGCTATGAAAGCTAACATACCATTCACTTTCTTCACTGCCTGCTGCACCTGCATGCCCACTTTCAATGACTGGTGTACCATGACACCCAGGTCTCGCTGCATCTCCCCTTTTCCTAGTCGGCCACCATTTAGATAATAGTCTGCTTTCCTGTTTTTGCCACCAAAATGGATAACCTCACATTTATCCACATTATACTGAATCTGCCAAACATTTGCCCACTCACCCAGCCTATCCAAGTCACCTTGCAGTCTCCTAGCATCCTCCTCACAGCTAACACTGCCCCCCAGCTTAGTGTCATCCGCAAACTTGGAGATATTGCCTTCAATTCCCTCGTCCAGATCATTAATATATATTGTAAATAGCTGGGGTCCCAGCACTGAGCCTTGCGGTACCCCACTAGTCACTGTCTGCCATTGTGAAAAGGACCCGTTTACTCCTACTCTTTGCTTCCTGTTTGCCAGCCAGTTCTCTATCCACATCAATACTGAACCCCCACTGCCGTGTGCTTTAAGTTTGTATACTAATCTCTTATGTGGGACCTTGTCGAAAGCCTTCTGGAAGTCCAGATACACCACATCCACTGGTTCTCCCCTATCCACGCTACTAGTTACATCCTCGAAAAATTCTATAAGATTCGTCAGACATGATTTACCTTTTGTAAATCCATGCTGACTTTGTCCAATGATTTCACCACTTTCCAAATGTGCTGCTATCCCATCTTTAATAACTGACTCTAGCAGTTTCCCCACTACCGATGTTAGACTAACTGGTCTGTAATTCCCCGTTTTCTCTCTCCCTCCCTTCTTAAAAAGTGGGGTTACGTTTGCTACCCGCCAATCCTCAGGAACTACTCCAGAATCTAAAGAGTTTTGAAAGATTATTACTAATGCATCCACTATTTCTGGAGCTACTTCCTTAAGTACTCTGGGATGCAGCCTATCTGGCCCTGGGGATTTATCGGCCTTTAATCCATTCAATTTACCCAACACCACTTCCCGGCTAACCTGGATTTCACTCAATTCCTCCAACTCCTTTGACCCGCGGTCCCCTGCTATTTCCGGCAGATTATTTATGTCTTCCTTAGTGAAGACGGAACCAAAGTAGTTATTCAATTGGTCTGCTTGTTCCCCATGATCAACTCACCTGTTTCTGACTGCAAGGGACCTACATTTGTTTTAACTAATCTCTTTCTTTTCACATATCTATAAAAACTTTTGCAGTCAGTTTTTATGTTCCCTGCCAGTTTTCTTTCATAATCTATTTTTCCTTTCCTAATTAAGCCCTTTGTCCTCCTCTGTTGGTCTCTGAATTTCTCCCAGTCCTCCGGTATGCTGCTTTTTCTGGCTAATTTGTACGCATCATCCTTCGCTTTGATACTATCATTGTATTGTATATGGCAAGCTTTCTGTGCTGTCATGTGTATGAAGCATCTGTGATAACTTTGGTATTGTGATATAAATGGAGTAGTATGTATGTTTGCCCTATATTTTTCCATAAATCTCTTAACCGTTTCTCAATTCTCTTTTTTGAGGATGTGTGGATCTTTTGTAAGGCTATCTTTGTCTTTGCCTCTCATAGAAATAGCAATCCTTTACTTAAACTTCCTACCTAATGAGAAATGATTGAGACATATTTCTTTACATTCCTACTGTATACGTATTGCCTCAGATTCTGTCTGGACTTTTCTTAACATCTTGTCAAGTCCTCTTGCTGCCTTTGAAATTTACTGTACAGTATATGAATGCCTAGGACTCCCATTCCTGGCACCTTTTAAATCCATCATTTAGTTCACGTTACAAGACACAAAGTGGTGGAGTAACTCAGTGGGTCAGGCAGACCCATTGCCTGACCCACTGAGTTACTCCACCACTTTGTATTTTTTTTTTGTAAACCAGCACCTGGGGTTCCTTGACTCTCCACTTTGTTTACATCGCTTCCCAACTACCTCCCCGTACACATTTCCAAAATTCTGGTCTATATCTTTGTGTTACATTTTCTCCACCATGTGCTACCCAGGGACAGGTAAGTAGGAACTATCAAAACTGCAGTTTTGTAATACTGACCCCTTGGGAGATCACTTTGTATTTGCTCTAGAATAATTTGTTATCCACTGTTCTTTGCTTCTGCCTCCTAGTCATTATGTTACTGTGCTGCCACTGCATCTTTATTTAATATTCCACACCACAGTATTTATTAGAACCATTGAAACATAGAAAATAGGTGCAGGAGTAGGCCATTCGGCCCTTTGAGCCAGCACTGCCATTCAATATGATCATGGCTGATCATCCTAAATCAGTACCCCGTTCCTGCTTTCTAACCATATCTCTTGATTCTGTTAATTATTCCACAATATTTATTAATTGAATCCCCTCTCAAAGGCCATAACATTTCTGTCAGGCACTATTTCCATTATTTTGTCAAATAATTCCGTCAGATTTTCCAAAGAAAATTTGTCTTTCAGAATTCCTTACTGGCTGTTCTTTACTTTTCTAAGTGATCAATCATTTTGTCCCACATTACTAACTCGATGTTTTCCCAACTATTTGTGTTGAGTGCTTGACCTTCAATTGTTGGCTTTATCCCCTAACTCCCTTTTTGAAGAGGGATGTCACATGACAATGTTATAGTACACAGTAAAGCAAAACTCGCTTATATTTGAATAAGAATATAAGATATAGTTAACTCGTCTTCCTCAACTATCTAGAAAATGTCCCAATCAATTTGGATTTCCCTGAAGCAACTCTCTTAAACAGTTTTTTTATCCTGCCCATCCCCTCTGCTGTCCGCCTTCACTGGGTGAAGGCAGTGAGCAGAACATGCTGTGTCCATTTAACCCCTTATGGTTTCCATTTATTGATCTCAAATTAGACCCTAACTATCGTTTTCTAAAGATGTTTGGTTCCCTCTTATGACACCCGCTAATATGCTCTCGTGCATAGTGTTTTAGCCATATAATTATTTTATTAATTTTCTTCTGTACTTTCTGTTCTAAGGATGTTGAGTATGTGCGAGAGAATTGATGATTTGCCAAGTGTTGTTCTATTTCCGCTGCTAGAAGACTTCCCTTAAGCACCTTGGGATGTTTAATTGCGGTAGAGACACTCTCTCTCTAATAGAACCAATTGCCGTGTTAAAATTGTAAAGAACTCGCCTTATGCATCAGCTCCTCGTTGTAGTTAGTAACGTTGCTGGAGGACGGCGTGTGGTTCTCTTCCGTGTCCGTGTCCATCACAGAAGATCCGTAAGCACTGTCTGGGCAATAGACATCCCCATCAGGGGCACTCTGGAACTCTAGCCTTGGTTCCATCGTCTGGTGATCTTCTGGGGCAAGCGGCAAGTTTTGAGTGAAGACCTTGGTGCCGGCTGGAAGGACAGTCCCCAGCCAGAACCACCTTCAGCACCGGGGACAGCTCCTCCGCCGCGGTTTCCGATGTTTCACCCACTGCTGGCCGTACGGTTTTAGCACAATGGAGAGCTCCCGATGTGCTGGCGGCCTGAAAACGTTCAGCACCGCGGTCAGCTCCACCTCCTTTCACTTTCAGCCCTGAAGTTGCGCCTGTCAGCAAAGCGACCATTAGACCGTGGAAGGGGCTGGTAGTCCGGAAGTGGCAAGAGAGACTAGTCGAGACTCAGGCGCCCGAACCCTGCCCAGTTCAGCACCGTGAAGCAACCGCCTTCAATCCTCCGGCTCCTGCCGTTCTAACTCCTCCTCATCACAACCCACATGGGGGTGGGGGGGGGGGGGTGAATGAAAGGCGCACTGACGTACGACGCAATTCTTCTTGATATTACCCAACCCCAAAAAATCGCCCAGGGAGCTTTCTCGCCCCACCCCCATCACAATCAGCTGCGCACCCCAGAGCCAAACTTTACACATGCACAATATTGCTGGGTCAATGCGGATTTCCACACGCACTTTTGTTTGTTTGTAGTCATAGCGCGGGGTGGAATAGTGCAGAATGGGAAGCGCCCGGGGTTTTATGAATGGAGTCCTGGCGCAACGACTCAGTGCACAGAGCGGTACAGAATGACACCGGGCAATGATATCAGCAATCTGGGTTTTGGAGAGCCTTATTTTTTTTTACTGCAGAATTAGTAATTTGCTTTCCCCAGCTCACTGTGCCACGAGCAGCCCAGAATATGTCCCGCCTTTAACCTAGATTCCTAAACAATTTCGTACTGAGATAAATATTGCAATTTGCCAACTTTTGGTCAGGTGCCGGTGAGATAGTTTTTATTTTTGGAGGGTAGTGGGATGTGGCCACCCTCGTAGTTCTCACAGATATGGTTTTACAGATTTTTTTTCTGGAGCCCCTGAATGTCAATACGTAACTGAGGGCATAAACTGAAGGGATGTCAGGCAATTGGCACGGCGGCGAAAGGAACGCCTGACGGATTGTCCCGGCCGTCCTTCACAAATGTTTTGGTTCCTCGGGAGCATTGCAAAGGTTTCAACACCAAGTTTCCAGCGGATGATGACTTGCATGTGTTTGGGAGTCAGTCAATCCCGGTTGTTTATGAATTTTACCACTTTTTTAAACACTTAAAAAGGCCATCAGTTTGAATCCACCTACTCACCAAATCTGACAACTACTTTTCTCCGGAAATATAACTGATTGGTCACGTGTACTTCTTTATCTCTTCCTTCCAAGGACCTGCTGGTGAGACTCGGGAGAAAGAGGCCAAGCATTCTGCCCCACCTGGTAGAGACGACTCGTCAATCCAGGCTAGATTCAGTCCCAAGTGCAAGATCTTCACTATTGCAACTACATTTTCAACCGCTGCAGTTATTGCTGATAGACACATATTATATATAGCTGGAGTTTCAAGCTTGCATGTGCTGGCGGGTCAGTCAATACCGCTTGTTTCTGAACCCGCTGCTGCAGAATGAATGTTACTTCTCCATGAACAATCTAGACTGATCGGCAAGGGTGTCAGGGGTTATGGGGAGAAGGCAGGAGAATGGGGTTGAGAGGGGAAGATAGATCAGCCATAATTGAATGGTGGATTATTCGATGGGCCGAATGGCCTAAATCTTCTCCTATCACTTATGAACTAATCACATTTTGTCAATTGTTAATTGTCTATGAGATGGAAAGGAATTTAGAATTTTTTTTTTTTAAATGATTACAATGCGTGCAGTCCTGGGCCTGAGTGAGAGCAGTAACCCAGCAGCATGAACGTTGATTCTCCAATTTTAGGTAACCTCTATTTACCCCCGTACCCCCCCCCCCACTCTTCCCTCTCATGTGCCCCACCTGTACTCCCACATATTTTCCTCCCACTGGTTTCACAATCCACAACTCTTCAAACCTGTCTTACACCTACTATTCTTATCTCTGCCCTTTGTTCCAACTGCCTGCCTATCAAAAACTCCTCTCACACCTGTCAACCTATTGCTTTCCACGCTTAGTCCTGCCTCTCCCCTTTTCCAGCTTTCTTCTCCTCCCCCCACCCCCTACAATTAGTCTGAAGAAGGGTCTTGACCCAAAAATCACATATCCATGTTCCCCAGAGATGCTGGGTTATTGCAGCACATTATGTCCTTTGTTTATTAACCAGAATTTGCAGTTCTTAGTTTCTACATTGTGTCATGCATGTTGGGTGGACTAATACAAGGTACACATATCATTAGCAGGGAATAATGCAGAGGAAAAATTGAGAATTTAAAAAATGGTGTCAATGTGCACAGAACAGCAAAGGTTGTTTGGTCAATGTAGAGAAACTATCTAAAGTCAATGGGTTATTGTTTGCAGTAATAGAGGGGCTCAGCACAAATCAAATGACATTATTTTGACTCAGTTTGCTGGTCAGTCTTGGTCTGCTACCTGGCGGGCAAAGGTCTAAATGAGAGTTACAAAAATTATTCTCTTTTTAAAGGATGTCGGCGACTTAGGCAGGCTTATGGATTAGTCTATTTACTTTAGAGCAGTATAGACCTGGAAGAAAACTAACCCAGGTTTGTAAAATAGTTAAATGATTGGAGAGTGAGCCGGTTGAGTGATTATTCGAGATTCATACATTAAAGAGTACAAGAGATCATGATTTAGACTATCTACTCATAGACTGGACTCTAAGCAGAACTGGTGCTGGGAGAAGGATAATAATTCTCCACAAGAACATGTTGGATCAGTTCACAATAAAGAATACATTATGTCAAGATCAGTTTCTATGCAATGACAGCACATAGTTTAAAGATAGTATATCTTCCATGTAATCTAGTCTGGCTTTAATTGCCTCATGAGGATTGGTATGGAATTTTATTTTTCCCTATTCTCCCTGTTTTATTTTCTGTTTTCTTGATGCTCTGAGATGTGAGCATTGAAAAATGGAGCGGCTTGAAGGAACTAGATTAAGTGTCTTGTCGTGGAGTTTCAACCTTAATGAGATGTGGTGTAGGTCTAATTCCACCTGTCCATTCATATTATTATGTTCATATATTTATGTATATTTATTATGCATATGCACATATATATATATATATATTGCCTGTATATGCATATATTTATTACTGGCAGTAGTGTTGCTGCCTTACAGCAGCAGAGACCCAGGTTCGATTCTGACCATGGGTGCTGTCTGTATGGAGTTTCCCCGTGACCTGCATGGGTTTGCTCCGAGTGCTCCATTTTCTTCCACACTCCAAAGGCGTACAATTGACTTTGGTAAAATTGTACATTTTCCCCACCGTGTTGGTCGGTGTGGATTCAGTGGGGTGAAGGTGCTGTTTCCAAGCTGCATCTCTAAACCAAACTGAACTAAGCTTCATTTCCCATGAAATCAGGTTACCAGCTTCAGTGTTTTCAAGAATACAAAATATCTGAATGTTTCCCCTTCCCCGTATCCCATGTGTAAAGTAATAGGGTAAAGCAATGTTATGGTTCATCAAAAAATGAACTGTTTTTAGTTGTAGCTGTAGAGGAACAGCTAAAAAAAGTGTAGTTTTGGCCCACAGAGGCCACACCGACCATCGATCCCCTGTCCATACTAGTTCTATCCCATTTTCGCATCCACTCCCTACGTGCTAGGAGCAATTTACAGAGGCCAATTAACCTACGATCCCGCCCACCTTTGGGATGTGGGAAGAACCCGGAGGAAACCTACGCAGTCACAGGAAGAATGTGCAAACTCCACACAGCACAGCACCCAAGGTCAGGATTGAACCTGGGTCTCTGGCACTGGAGGCAGCAACACTATCAGTTGCGCCATTGTGTCACCCAACAGAAATATGTCAATCTGTGTTTGTAATGCTGGTTGGATGGTGAATGTTGGAAGATCTCTCTGCCCTTTTTTTCAGAATTGCCATGCAGTCCAATGTAACAGGGCTGTAACAAGTGCAGCGACCTCTATATATTGAACAGTCAGCATGAATTAAATGAAAAATGCTGATTGTGGGATTTTATTCCACACTTGCTGACTCCAAAACAACAACAAACTACTGGGCCAAATAAAACATTGCATTTATTTAAGCTGTTAAAAAAAAAAGTGATTAATTTGTTTTCCTTGAGTAAAATTCCTTCACTAAAATAACAAAAAATGTTAACTGCCTCTGCTATTTTTATCATCTCAAATATTTTGTGCCGATACAAGAAGTGAGCTTTAATAATGTTGGAACCCAATGTCTTGAAGCAAGTTTTAATCTTTGGGATAAGATTAAGTCTCACAGTCACTCAATGTTGCTTTGCTACTCAGTTAGATTTCTACTCAGTTGGACTTGCTTATTATTTTCCATCATATCCATTAATATGGGTTCCAGGATTTTCCTTTCAATCAACATCAGGCTGACAGGCACTGGTAGCTCACTGTTCTCTCCCTTCCTCTTAAAAGGTGGCATTGATAATGTTTTGTTAACTAAAGGTTGTAAGTGATATAGGTGTAAGGAGTGTTTAGACCGTAACGAGTTGGACCACGGTTCAGTCTAATTGAAATGCAGAACACACGAGGACTAAATGCTCTATTCACTCCCAACCTTTGTACATTTCTGTATTCTGGGCCTGAGAGATTTGAACAGACTGAATAACATTGACTTGTATTTGTGCAAGAGATTAACCTATTCAGATGTTTAATATAATGAAAGTATTTGATGACCTAGGTACATGGAAATTATTTAGTCTGATAAAGGAACCCAATATTTTAAAATTGGAGTTGGGTCTCTCAATAAAGAATCAGGAAACACTTTTCACGTAAATGGGGAGTGTGAATATGAAATTCTCGTCTCCCAAAAGGAGGATGGGGACAACTGGACCATGTAAAACTGTGATCGCTCCTGCAGGCACGGGTTGGCTCATTGGGGACCTGCTGTCTCCCATATTTTCAGTGTTGTATTTGAGTGCATATTTTGTTCAAGTGCATGTTCTTTACACAGAGATTGGTGGGTTCATGGAAAGTGTTGCCAGGGGACTTAGTAGAAGCAGATATGAGAGCAACATTTGACTGCCACATGAGCAGGTAAGGGATAGAGGGATGTAGACCATATACTGGCGGAAGGGATTAGTTTAAAGTGCAGTTGTGGCCAACATAGGCATGGCAGGTCGAAGAGCCTGTTTTAATGCTGCACTGTTCTATGTACTTTACTTCTCTAAGTTCTATGTACTTTATCTCTCCTCCCTTTCAATCTTTTGCTTCCCTCACATATCACCTCCTCTCCATGTCTCCCCATCTTTCTCTCTCTCTCTCTCTCCTTGCCTCACTTCTCTTTCCAATGTTACTTCCCCTTCTCCCTTTCCCCTCACCTCTCCTCATGCCTCCTCTCTTACCTTCCCTCCTCCGTTGATTTCCAACTCCTCCCTCTGCAATCCACTTTCCTTATCCTTCCATTGCCTTCTCATCTCTTCCTTTTCCTTTCTCTCCTCTCTACCCTAACTGCCCATCCCTCTCCTCTTATTTCGGCATTTACCATTGCATTGGGCACCCAGGGTTTGGTCCTCATGTCTGCTGCCATCCATACAGTTAACCAGGAGTCTTGTCTCCTCCTCCTACCCCAACCTCCTAGCACCAACACACTTTCCACAGAGGATCACTGAATACCCACTGGAAGGAACTCTAATCAACTTCTACCCATTGCAGCCAAAACTACACTCCTAATACTAGTTCGCTTCGCAGGGAGTGCAGTGAAACGAAGAGCTAATGGCCTGTGGTTTAATTACATAGTGCCTTTAATCGCACATTTATTTGAAAGAGCAGTGAATTTTCATTATTTAATGAAAAATCTTCCATCATTCCATCATGTGAAACAGTAAGAATTCATTCAATGCTGGACGTAAAGGGTGGTGTAAAAACTCAGCCTCCTGCAGTTAATAAGTCATTAAGCCATTGGATACATGGATTAACTCTGGTTAACTCCTGGATTTGCAGGGAGAACTGGATCATTCTAAGATTGCTTTGGGTGACTATCTACCTCATTGGTGACCCTCGGACTGTCTTTGATTGGATTTTACTGGCTTTGCCTTGCACTAAACGTTATTCCCTTATCATGTATCTCTACACTGTAAATGGATTGATTGTAATCATGTATTATCTTTCTGCTGACTGGATAGCATGCAACAAAAAGCTTTTCACTGCACCCTCGGTACACGTGACAATAAACGAAACGGAACTGAATTATCGCATAGGGATCCAGGATGCATGCTGATCTTCATAATTAGTTCTGTTAGGTGAGAGGCACTTAATCTGCTGGCACACACATCACTTTACCTTTTAAGTCTTCTTACATTTTACCAAATTGTCAACAACCAAAGCTCTGCCCGTAACAGTGAGAGTACCGGGTAGATAGTCAAAATATTTTTCTCAGTATAGAAATGCCAAATAATGATAAGTCAGAGTACTGGCGAGAGATTGATATGGTGCCAGAACAACAATGTATTTCTCAACATCAGCAGGACCAAGGATAGTTGGCTTCAAGAAGAGAAAGGCAGGTATCCCATGAACCTGCCTTCATCAAGAGGACAGCGGTGGAGAGAATCACCAAGTTCCTGGGCGTGCACATCTCTGGAGATCTGTCCTGGACCAGGACCCATTGGTATAATCACAAAGAAAGCTTATTAACGCCTCTACTTCCTGAGAAGATTGGTGAGTTTTGGTAGGTAGACAAAAATGCTGGGGAAACTCAGCGGGTGAGGCAGCATCAATGGAGCAAAGGAAATAGGCAACGTATCGGGTCGAGACCCTTCTTCAGACTCTTGGGTTTTGCTAAGTCGCCAAATACTTTATCAAGCATCTACAGGTGTTCTTTAGAGAGAACACTCACTGGTTGCATCACAGCTTCGATTGGTAACTCAAACACCCAGGAACAAAGAAGGCTACAGAGAGTGGTAGACATTGCCCAGTCCATGATTACTGTTGACCCCCCACATCCCTCCCCACTATCCTCCCCACCCCCCCTCCCCCCCCCCCCCTCCCCCCCCACAATTGAAAGGATCTATATGAAGCCAAATGTTTTATCAAAGATTCACATCACCCTGGTCTAGCTCTCATTTTTCTACTACAGGACACATGACCTCAGGTTCAAGAACACCTTGGTCCAAGCAACTATCAGGTTCCTGAACGCTACATAATACTAATCGCTATCTCAACAACTAAATTCTTCTATGGACTGTGTCTTTGTCGCTGGTTTAGCACCATTATGGTTATCCAACCTTTACAGCTATTTATTTATTGTATTATTCATTATTACATAATTATTCATGTCCTGTTGCGGTTTAAGTCGCAGCAAGAAAGAATCCCACTGTTCTGTTGCCAGTACATATGACAAACAAATATCATGGACTTTTGACTCCTGAACAGAAGGCATTTGTTTAAAGTGAGAGGAGGAAGATTTACAGGTCAAGTTGTTTTTTCACTGAGAGAGGTGGATGAGTGTGGAGATACAAGGTCGAAAGTCAAAACCTGGAATGCACTGCAAGAGGAGACAAGCAATGGCAACACTGAAGAAGCATTTAGACAGGCACAAGAACAGGCAGAGAATGAATGGATATAGATGATGTGCTTCTTCTTCTTCTTGCGTATGGCGTGCACAGCCTAAAGTTGCAGGACAACTTGTTCTATTTGATCTTACTTGATTGTGCATGCCAGGTTGATTGCATTCATTGAAACAGGGCGGACCACGTGAGGGTTGCAATCTTTCACCCCAATGATGTGCTGGCAGATAGGTTTAATTTAAAGTGGCATTGTGATTGGCACAAGCATTGTGGGATGAAAGGCCTGTTCCTGAGCTGTTCTGTTCTATGTAGGATACGAAGATAAAGAAAATGCCCTGTGTGCCAGAATATGAAATGCCTCTCATCTAACATGTAGTTACTCATGGGAACGTCACTGTTATTAACTACAGGCTGTGTCCTCCAGTTACAGGGTTCATTTGGTCTCAGGATTGGAGGATATATTCGTCACTCAAGCTTACATCCATGGACAATATCCAGAGATTCCTTGTGCAAAGACTGTTTTTGGCAGATAAGAACCACCTGTGAATGTCAACCCAACAGGATAAAAGTAATGTTTATTTAGAGCTAATGTGGAAAGCAGAACTCAGATAAAACGTGGATGACAGAGAGTCAACCTCCCATTGTTGTCAGTAAACACTCCAAGAAAAGAAACAAGGCAGAATCATGCTCCATCTCATGTGTTCAAGATACAGCAAGGGATAGATACAGAGAACTCCTGAATATGCAATCGTAATCATTTATTTTAACCCTAAAACTTCAGAATAAATCCATACTGTAGCAGCCTGACCCTCCGTTTTGTACCTTAGTGTCATGAAAACATTTTATTTAGTGGGAATTGAGAACCAGTGGTGCAATGAATATCTAGAGTTCTCTGTGATCCAACTTGGCTGGTAAAAGTTGGATCACTTGGTGGCAAAAACTTGGCTCCAACTTGGTGGCAAAAACAGGAAAGCAGACTATTATCTAAATGGTGGCCGACTAGGAAAAGGGGAGATGCAGCGAGACCTGGGTGTCATGGTACACCAGTCATTGAAAGTGGGCATGCAGGTGCAGCAGGCAGTGAAGAAAGCGAATGGTATGTTAGCTTTCATAGCAAAAGGATTTGAGTATAGGAGCAGGGAGGTTCTACTGCAGTTGTACAGGGTCTTGGTGAGACCACACCTGGAGTATTGCGTACAGTTTTGGTCTCCAAATCTGAGGAAGGACATTATTGCCCTAGAGGGAGTGCAGAGAAGGTTCACCAGACTGATTCCTGGGATGTCAGGACTGTCTTATGAAGAAAGACTGGATAGACTTGGTTTATACTCTCTAGAATTTAGGAGATTGAGAGGGGATCTTATAGAAACTTACAAAATTCTTAAGGGGTTGGACAGGCTAGATGCAGGAAGATTGCTCCCGATGTTGGGGAAGTCCAGGACAAGGGGTCACAGCTTAAGGATAAGGGGGAAATCCTTTAAAACCGAGATGAGAAGAACTTTTTTCACACAGAGAGTGGTGAATCTCTGGAACTCCCTGCCACAGAGAGTAGTCGAGGCCAGTTCATTGGCTATATTTAAGAGGGAGTTAGATGTGGCCCTTGTGGCTAAGGGGATCAGAGGGTATGGAGAGAAGGCAGGTACGGGATACTGAGTTGGATGATCAGCCATGATCATATTGAATGGCGGTGCAGGCTCGAAGGGCCGAATGGCCTAGTCCTGCACCTAATTTCTATGTTTCTATGTTTCTATGTAATAAGCTGCTATGTTCCAGGTTCAAGCTGTTTTTTAGAGGAGTAATGATTCTGTCTCTTTGCTTAAACCCATCAGGTTTCTCTGGCAGCTATGCAGTTCCCCGTGATGATACTTGAATAACAGAGAATAACTAAGGGCTTGACAATATTTTATCCTTTCGCTGATATCTCCAAAACAGATGGCTTGGTGTTTCTTCTCACTGGCATTTTGTGTGATTTTGCTGTCGGCTAATTGACTGCAAAGCAGCGACATCCCTCCAAATACAATAGATGGGTCTTGAATCACTTGGAGAGACACGAGGTACAAGTGGTACACTGCCACAACAGTAGAGTTGCTGCCTTATATTGCCAGAGACCCGGGTTAGATCCTGACTACGGGTGCTATCTGTACGCAGTTTGTAGGTTCTCCTCTCTGCACCATTAAACGTGTGTAATGTGCTGGACAGGGCGGCTGTCTGAATTACTATTGGTAACACCAACACTTCCGTAGGGTAGAATGTGAAGATCTAACCTCCCCGGCCTACCGCATCTTCAAATCTAATGATGAAGTCCAAATACCAAGCGCAGAGGCGCCACTGTCGCTGTTGGGTGAAGAGCTCTTCCTCCTGTAAAACCTGTCAATGCTGTGTTGCTGATATTCAGAGATATTCATTAATACCTAAAATTGGAGATCTATAACATTTAAGTTGCAAGGCTCAAGGCAGGAGCGTGATGGAATACTCTTCACCAGCCTGAATGAGTGCAATTCCAGCAACCCACAAGATTTGCAGCACTACCCAGGAAATGTAGCTCACTTGATTTGCACGCTATCCACACACGAAACTTCAATTCTCCTTTCCACTGGTGCATGGTTGCTGCAGTATGAACCATCTGTAAAATGCACTGCAGTTACTCAACTGTACTATGCCAATCACTGGAGTTTCGAAGGATGAGGGGATATCTTATAGAAACATATAAAATTATAAAAGGACTGGACAAGCTGGATGCAGGAAAAATGTTCCCAATGTTGGGCGAGTCCAGAACCAGGGGCCACCGTCTTAGAATAAAGGGGGGGTCATTTAAGACTGAGGTGAGAAAAAACGTTTTCACCCAGAGAGTTGTGAATTTATGGAATTCCCTGCCGCAGAGGGCAGTGGAGGCCAAGTCACTGGATGGATTTAAGAGTGAGTTAAATAGAGCTCTAGGGGCTAGTGGAGTCAATGGATATGGGAAGAAGGCAGGCACGGGTTATTGATAGGGGACGATCAGCCATGATCACAATGAATGGCGGTGCTGGCTCGAAGGGCCGAATGGCCTCCTCCTGCACCTATTTTCTATAGTTTTATGTTTTCTAATCACAGCTCCTAAACCTGCAGCCTCCACCACCCAGAAGCATATGGGAACACCACCACCCATAGGGTGGTGGTGTTTCCAAACTGCACACCATCTTGACTTGGAAATACATCGCCGTTCTTTCATCATTCCGAAACTGCCTCTCCAAGAACATTGTGGGCACCATCACCAAGGCTGATCATTTTCACAAGGGTGGTTTGTCATGGGTAATAAATGGGTAAGCCCAGCCAGTGACACTCACATTCATAAAATGAATGAATTTAAAACAAATTCTGGTGGAAATCTCTTCATTCACTGAATATGACAGGGCATTACAATAAGATAACTGGATCTGACATTTCACTGATAACAGCATAGGAAAAATGCGATGAAATTGATTATTACTCTGGACTGGAAGGAGATGAGAGATGTCTCTGTTAGAAACAAAATAATTATCAACAAAAAAATTACAAGTAGAAATCTTTTGGGAGTTTAACTCAGAAAAGAGCTCTCAAAGCAATATACCTGTAGCAAACAGGAAATGTCACACCAAGGCTGATGAAGCAGAGGTTATTTTTCTTTTAGAATTTTTCGATTACATAATAAAACACTCCTCTGTAAAACTGCCAAAACTCCATCAAAGTGTAAAATATAATTTGCCCAGAGTTCTCAGTGCTGCTCTGATGCAGAAACAGCTATGATTGTGAACCTTCAACAACCTACCCTTCCTGTTCTGATAAACTCTGAAACAAAGGGAGGAAATTCCTCTGCAAAAGATGTTCTGGAATCTCGATGCTCTTTGTGCAGTTCTGTTGGTGTGTACTGGTGCTTCTACAGCACGGTGGAGTCCATTCACCCCGTTTTACATATGCTGGCTCCTTGAAGAAAAAGTCTGATTAGTTTAGTTTAGAGATACAGTGCGGAAACACCGGGTCCGCGCCGACCAGCGCCCCCCACACACCAACACTATCCTACACCCACTAGGGACAATTTTTACATTTACACCAAGCCAATTAACCTACAAACCTGTACATCTTTGGCTGGAAACTGAACATCTCAGAGAAAACCCCTGCAGGTCACGGGCAAAACATACAAACTCCGTACAGACAGCACCCGTAGTCGGGATCGAACCCGGGTCTCTGGCGCTGCATTCGCTGTAAGGCGGCAACCCTACCGCTGCGCCACCGTGACCGTGATTAGTCCAATGGTTCTTCCCTCATTACCTTTGTACACCCAATTCTCCACTTTAAAAATGACCTATCGGTTTCTTTTTGGGGAGCACGTATGTCCCTTGCCCAATTTGTTGAGTCTGTCATCAGATTAACAACTCGCCTGCCAATGGAAAGGCAATTTTTCCTATTTCAAGGCTTTATCATTTAATGATCACCATTCTGGAAAGGGAATACCGCTATCTTCCTCATTGACACCTTGCAATATATAGGAAATGCAGATGTTGATTGATACCGAAGATAGACACAAAATGCTGGAGTAACGGGCAGCTTGCAACACGTCAGAAATGGATCTTTAAATGCTTCTAAAGCATCCATTTCTGATGGGTTGGGCTGTTGGATTGTACAGAGGTATGTCCCTGGGAGGATGAATAATAGTAAGATTAAACGAGAATTTACCAGTTTGAAGTTTGATCTGTATTTTATGAGGAGTTACGATGAGGGATTACGTGAAGAACCCGCTCAGTGCGCAGGCGCGGCATACTTCCAAGCAGCGGTGTGGAATCACAGATAGACACAGTTATTTGAAGTAAACATAGTAAAGATAAGGAGACATCAATTTATTAGTTTGATCCATATAATGAGGGTGGGAGCGGAGGGCACGTAATCCCTCATCGTAACTCCTCATAAAATACAGATCAAATTTCAAACTGGTAAGTTCTCGTTTAATCTTACTATTTTACTTCGGAGTCACGTGAGTGACTACGTGAAGACTTCAAAGCTCTGTGATTTCAAACCGTGTAACAGTTCATACTTCACTCGCTGCCGAAGTTATTCGAGGGAGGAAGTATGTTATCGTAATCAACCATGAATCTGTTTGTAAAAACAATAATGGTGTTATTAACAACAACAAGACCAATTGCTCCCCCGGGCTTAAATTATATATTTTTTGCAGATTCTTTTTCTGCAAACGATACAGGTTCTGTCAGTGGTTTGTTATAAAAGTTTGGAACGTATACTCCCTAGACCACCCTGCAGTAGCGAGGATGTGGTCCATAGGCTCGTCCATCCTCTTAGTTA
Source organism: Amblyraja radiata (assembly GCF_010909765.2). NCBI lineage: Eukaryota > Metazoa > Chordata > Chondrichthyes > Rajiformes > Rajidae > Amblyraja > Amblyraja radiata. The sequence continues at coordinate 19,439,035 of NC_045981.1, read as the reverse complement.
CTGACGTGGAAGCTGTCCTGGTGGAATAAGATTTTATACACGTTAGTATTTACTCCAGCAACTCCCAGTACCTGCTTGAGCCACTAGAGATAGTTTAGCTCGTCACCCGACCATGAGGTTTCCTGTGGCTGACCCATAAGGCTTTTTCCTCTCCCTCGGTATTCCTTATTGTGTCGATCTCTAAGTGGGTCATGACACATAAAACGTGGTTCAGGTGGGTATGCCCGGAATTTCATGACTGGACCTGATGTTCCTGGTCTGTTCTGTTTGGCCAACCCTTGAATGGGCATGTGACACTATCTGGTGTTATAACCATGTTGTCCCATCGCAGTAGATGGGAGAGCTGGCTCTTTGTGTTGATGTAAGGCCACCAGCATGTCCATCTTCAGGGTAGGCTGTTCCAGGGTGAGTGACCTGGCTGGTGATCATCCCCTAAGGTATGTCAGGATTTCACTGACATCCCAATTTGGGTGTACCTATTTCTGGGGAATGGATTGATATACCTCTCCTGTATCTGATCACCAGTGAGCGGTACCCAAGTTGAGTAGGCTGACAGAACATGTCCTTCATTGTGGTGAAGACCTGCTAGGAGCTCCAGTACAGTTTTTGTTATAGTTGAATGTGTAATTCCTGTTTTGGAAAACAGTGTACCATTTCTTGATGCTCCTCAGGTATGTTCCCTAGGATATGCGACGGAATGCTGTCATCAGTTTGATAGTGCTGCTGATCCAAGCACAGCAATGGTCTTCCCAATTCTGCAATTCTTTTAATGACCATGTCGAGGATCACTGGGAACCATGCTTGTGGACTTGGTCCACTGTAATTTGCGTAGTACCCGACTGATGAAGCCGTAGTACCTATTGAAGAGGTAGAAGGAAAGGAAAACATAGAGATTAGGTTCCCCCCACCCCTCAATACGCGGGAATGTCTCCATTGCCGCTGCCTTGAGATTGGTTTCATGTGACGTAAGTTAGTACGTGGTGATTTAATTGGATATAAGGAATCGATATCTGGTGTCCATATTGCTTAGTAATTTCAGCAAATATTTTTGGTTTAAATGTATGTTTACAGTATTTAGCTCACCTGATAGGTGAGTTACTGATGGTCAAACATGTTTGACGACATACGGTTTCCAATTGTTAATAAATTGTCACCTAATATCGATGTTCTCCGCCCAAGTGGTTTGGTATATGCCACCACTGTGATGTTGTTATCTTATAAACGAACATGCAAATTTGGTGGATTACTGAGCAAATGCTTCACTAGAATTAAGTAAGTTAATATATAACATGTTTAAGTCAATTCATATTGGCATTAAGTATTACAAGCTCAGTAACACATCAGGACACATAAGATGTTACTCAAAACAGGTGGAAGTGTACAACCATAATCCTTCCTGCCGATAAATTCCATGATAGCACTACAGATTAATCCATTTGCCCCCATATTACAGGTATGGAGATAGTTTTGAACACTAGTATCTCAGCTCAGAGGAAAGGTACACAGTTCAGTAGCTGGTAATGCTGCTATATCCCAATTACTTTGCCACGTAGTTGATTGGTGGTTAATGCACCATGACTGATAGTCTTAATGAATACCAGATAACAAAGTTGTGGATGGTCAACGTAAATATCTGGATATATATTTTGTGCACCGTTCCCAGAGGCACTGCAATACTGGGTCGATGCGTGGAGTGGACGGAGCAAACCCCTATTCCATCTCCCTGTTCCAAAATTCAATTCAATATATGGTCCCTAGATAAGGGACGTATCAGATTATTAAACTGATAAGAACAGATACTACACTTGATCTTAGCCAAAAGGCCGAGAAGCGATGCAGCTAAAGCTGTATCCAAGGATAGTTTGTCGTTAATATATAGACATGCCATGACGGAATGTTTCTAAGTGTCAGGGTTAGTTGATTCTGGATAACTTTGACTTAAATGCCGCAACGCTCATCATGGTTACTCCATCCAGGTAATTGCGGTATATCCGAAACTTATATGAGAAGGTACTGAATAGTGTGCGTCTTCAAGGTCGATGTCTACCATAAAGTATCCTTGGATCCATGGTAGTAGTTACAAATCCCATGAATGGGTATACCTGGTGAAATACTCAAGTGGTTTATCAACGATGGTGCAACATTCACCATCGTGGGAGGGTAGACCCCTTGGGGTGCTTGCTGAATTGGTGGCAAGATATTAATTCTATTCCCCTTGTATTTATTTTTTGGTATATAACTACCAAGAGTGATAGCTTCCTAACCAGGCGTGATTTAGCCACCCCTTGTTAGTACAGCCCTTAACCTTTATGTGATGGTAGGAACCATACTTATCTGTCTTCATTGTTGTTTTCTTCGGTTTCTGGTTCCTTGTTCTTGTAGGGACGATGTTTGTTGGGGGGTGGCGCATTTTCCCTGGGGCCTGCTCTGGGCCGTGGCCTAAAATGCAACGGGTTTGGCATGCAGGCCCCGAGCTTTCACCAGTACCATGAGGTAGACGCACCTGGTGGACACGTAGAGGTACTGCTGTCTGGTTTAGTGTGGTGCTCATTCCAGACTCTGCCCTCTTGTGCTGAATAGTTTGAACACTTCGTCCAGTTTTTTAGGACTGGTTTGGTAAGTGCCAGGTAGCAGGATCTGTGCTTGTGAGGTCGGCGTTCTCATAGTCCTGTTAATTTCATAGTTTGAGGGCAGGTTTGTGAGTTCATTTGAGAAGTTATGAGGTATACCGTTGAACAGTAGGGTCAGGTGTTTTGCCATACTACCCTGCCCTTCTGGAATGAGCAGGTGGACATGATAGCCGACGTCAGGGTACCAAATGCATTTTTTAAATATTTAGGTTAAATGCGCTGCTCAATGTATCCCCCAATAATGGCGGGCACTTTGAGTAAATGCAATTTAGGGGAGGCGTGATAAAACCAAGGCCTCATGGCTACCTGTCTTTGAGAGTTTTTTTGGAAAAGACAGGTAGTAAGCTGGCCATCAGTTGAGACTGAAAAGCCATCTCGCTAGTGGTGGAGCCACATAGCGGCCACACCCAGCAACTCTTCCTGATCCTGTACCTCAAGCATACTCCCGATATTGTTCAGCCAGTGACCCCTCTTCATGACCAGCCCAGCCACTGGTCACCCCAAAGCTAACCACACTAAGGAGGAAGAGATGGGCAGTGCCTAGGCACTGTGGAGGGTATGCCTGAACCCTCCAGCGAGACTGCCCCTCACGTAGCGTGTCTCGCAGGAGCTCCTGCTCCAGGAGCCGCTCCAGCGGCTCAGGCGGCTGTCTCTCTCCCATGCGGGTGGAGAGACGTCCCCTCCGACAAGTCGGAAGCCACCGGCCGGATGCCTGTTCGGATGGCTGAACATCCAGCCCGCAGCTCAGGCACTAGCGGGACTGGCCTCGGCGCGGTGTGGGGATAGCGGTGCGCCCGGTAAATGTTCCTACCGCCTTCTTCTAGAGCTTTTGTGCCTTGTAGTAGCGAGAGCGCCCCTCTAGCAGCGCGTCTCGCAGGCACCTGCACCGAGAGCCGCTCCAGCAGCTCAGGCGGCTCTCTCTCCCCCCGTGCGGGTGGAGAGACGTCCCGTCCCAAATCGGGAACACCTGCCGGATGCCTCTTCGGGTGGCTATACATCCAGCCCGCTATCGGGCTGGGCTCGGCACGGTGTCGGGGAATTGCGGAACACCGGATCGCTCCTACCGCCTGTTGCTGCCCCCCTCCCCGACGGAAGCCGTTCCTCCTCGAACGGGGGACAGTTTTGTTCCAGAGCCTTTTTCTCTGCCTGTAAAACACAAGCAGAAAAAGGGGCTCCCCTGTAAAAGAAACCCGACCTCAGGGTACTCACCTGACGGTCCGTTTCATTCTGTTGCGGGAGCGCCTAATTCCCGCTGCCGCTGTTGCACTGCTGGCGTAATGCCGCGCCTGCGCACTGAGCGGGTTCTTCACGTAGTCACTCACGTGACTCCGAAGTAAAATTAGCATGTGTTTGTCAACTTGCCAGATAAGATGGAACATTTCATAGCTCCAGTTTTTTTCCACAGATGCCAGGATCTGAGTACTGATCTCATTAAATCCATTTCAAATTTCTGGAATCCTATGTTTTGCTGCTCCTTTGAGGGTAGATGATCTTATTCCTTCAGGTGCCTATGTTGAATGCGGATGATATTTCAGGCAACTTTCAGTATCCTCGTCTCCTTCTCTGCTGCCATGGATATCTCACGGAACAGACCACAATCTGCAAGCACTTCTCTCTACAAATTCCTCCCATCAAATATTTGTTTCTAGTCTTGGGGAATGAAACCTGAAATCCAACATTTAACATGTGAAAGCTTGTATGGGATATTAACTGCGTCTTACACTCCTCCCCACTCTGATGGGATTGGATCATGCTCGCAGTTAGCTGTCTAAACCAGGGGTGGTGAACCTGCGGCCTTAAGGCTGCATGCGGCCTTCTAAGCCATTGAGTTGCGGCCTTTTGAATGAATTCAAATTTTGTAGAACATATCTTTTTATTATTATTAATATGTTTTTGTTCATCTTTTATTATTTTAATTTTAATCTTGAAATGAACGTATTTAAAATACCAAAGAGTAAAAGAAGATTCAACGAAATAATCCTCCCCGACTGACGGCCACAATTAAAACATTAGTAAGTCATGAGGGCTATTTTAACAAAATAATGTATTTGAAGTATATCTAATTGAAGTTTCTTGGATGCGGCCTTATTAGATTGCAGCTAACTTAATGCGGCATTCCAACATGAAAAGGTCTAAACCATGGAATGGGTCTTTACTATTTCATGATGCCTGCTCATACCTTCATAAGTTCATAGGTTTATAAGTCATAGGAGCAGAAGTATTCAGCCCTCGAGTCTACTATTCAATCATAGCTGATCTATCTTACCCTCTAAACCTCATTATCCTGCCTTCTCCCCACAACCCTTGGACAGCATGCCCATCACTCTGTACTTTATCATCTTAGGATGTGTACATGTGATAGGGAGGACATAGAAATAAATTGTTCCATTTTTTAACCGAGTTGGCATGGACATGAAAGGTGGATGGTCTCCCATTGCGTTAAATAATTCTTTGATTATAGTATTTGATTGTAGATGGAGTGTAGATGGAATGTAGCCAGTTATAGCTTTGCCACTATCGAGGGGTATCTGTGCTATTGCCTCAAGACTCCAGCTTGAATTCCCTCTTGGCATCCTTAATGGCCCGGTGAAGATTGTAGATAGGTTTCTTGTACTGCTTGGGATCGTTTGACTTGAATGCTGCAGATGTATCATCTTCATTGCACCCACTCGCTGATGAAGTCTGTGACAGCAGTGGCACATCCGCCTAGTTTAGCTGTAGAATCCTTGAATATGCACCAGACCGCTGACACAAAGCAGTCGCGGTGTGTGTCATCTGTTTTCTCGGACCAGCACTGCACGACTTCCTGTATCGATTCCCCCACTTCAGTTTCTGCTTGTAAGCTGGGAGAAGAAGCACAGCCAGGTGATCAGATTTACCAAAGGGCAGTCTGGGAATGGAGCAGCAGGCATGAACTGAGGCATGAAGTTAATTTTCTAGTTTAGCGTTCTCTCAACCAACAGGGACGTATTTTATTGATTCTGTCTGTTCTTGGATCCTTGATTTACAGCTCTGGCCCTTGACACCAGCTCTTTTCTTCAAAATGATTTAGTGATATTCAAACATAACAGAGGGCAATGGAGTGAAAGCCGTTCCTTGACAGACTGTCTACGAGCTGCATTCCCACAAGCAAATCCTTCCTTTGCTCCCCACCCTGTGTATCTGTTTACATTTAATTAACACATTCCTTCCCCGAGCTTCTCCCATGGAGCATCGTCTCCTGGCAACCGCTGTTCACCAGCCCATGACGAGGGGTGCGATTGACTTGGTCTTTGGAAGCCTGAGCAACTACGCTGGGGGGTTTAGTGTAATCAGAGGGGCTTTCAGTGTTTGTAGGTGGGAAGCGCTGGGTTAGGTCCCTCTTGTTGTCCTGGCAATGGCATTTGTGCAGCTGCTTAACCTGTGTGTGAGAATGGCTTGGTAAATAAATAGACCATGCTTGAGATGGAATTTACTTTCTCATGTTGTCTCTGAAATGGTTGTTTCAAAGCCAAGTACTCAATTCAGGCCGATGGGCAGAGATTTCTCGCTGATGTCAAAAGGCTGGGGATCCAAATTGCATTCCACAAATTTAAAGTCTAAATAAAATCTTCCTCAGTCTGAAGAAGGGTCCCAATCTTAAACATCGTCTGTCGATTCCCACAAATGCTACCCGGTCCAGCGAGTTCCTCCAACATTTAAATAACATTTACAAAAAACTCCACTGCAGTACTGTGATGCCAAGCCTCTCTGAGATGCTACATCCAGCTCCATGTAAGAGATTTTATAAAACTTTGGTTGATCGACATTTGGGGTATTCTGCGCAATTCTGTGCGAACCACACTTGCAGCTGATCGGGCCAAAACAGCGGCCGTTTGAGGCTGACGGTGCTCTGATGGGCGTCGGAAGCGACGGCAGGAACGTAATTGTCTTGCATGCTGGCGTCCAAATTTCGATTGGGCGCGTCGGGGTCACCAATTTGGCGGGTTGAGACGAGGGTTGATTTCCAAAACGAGCTTTAGTAGCGAAATGACGAAAACAACGGTACAATACAACACAGCCAATACAACGGTCTAACCACAACGGTGGTCGAGAACAACTGGACGGGCATCGCCCAGAAAGCGCGCAAACACACAACCCCTCCCCACAGTCACATGACCGAAGGGTTCGATTACCCGCGGGCACCAGCAGGTGCCGCTACAACAATACCAATACCGTTTCACCTGGAATGAAAATGTGGAAACTCAGAAGAATGGGATTTTAGCCCAACTTGAAGGGGGAGGGACAAACTATGGAGCCTTTCTTGAGCCCTGAATGCCTGAGCTAATGTCCACTTTTCGAACAAAACACCTACCCCCGAAAATACATCAGAAATTGCTGGAGGTACAGAGGAGATCAGGCAAAGACTGAAAAGAAGAAGACAGGGCTCACGTTTTAGCTCAGAACCAAGTGTTTGGAAGTCTATTGCAACAACCGGTTAGGTCTGAAATATAAAATACTTATTGATAACAACATATTGAAGGATTTGAGAAAGTCTGGATAGATGGAGTTAGACTACATATCATCTTGATCTCACTGAATGGTAGATAGGCTTGAGGGACTAAACTGCTTTTCATGTGTCAGCTAATTCATCACATCCTCCTGCCCTTTGCAGTAAATGTTAATGCTGCAGTAAAGAGTAGTTACTCAAACGAACAACATCAGTGTGCAGGAGCTGCACAACATCAACAGTGATACAACCAGCAATGCTGTTCCAACCAGTCTTCTTATCTAGCCCACACACAAGATTAGAAGTTGTTCAGCCAGAGCTGAACACACTTCTCGGCATCTGCGTACAATGGTGTCTATCTTGTCGCTTCTTGTGCTTCTTGTGCGTGTTGGTGGAAAGATTGGTGGAAACAGGGCCACGACGTGAAGGCTCTTTCCTTGACCCCATTCCAACCAGTAACAGGTATTCAGCTAATTGCAAAATTCTTCTTAAAAAAAATATCATAAGTAAGTTTTTTTTACAGTGCCTCAGAAAGTTAGCATGACACCTTTATAGGTTAAGAGGATATTGTTTTTGGCCTGGACAAGATAAACAATCTCTTACGTCGACGGAGATGCAATTTTATTTCCGTACCACCATATCTCCGTCCCCACTGCGGCCTAACATGGTAGAGTGGCGCGGCCTTTCCTGGAGACCGACGGGCGCTCCAAGCCGTAGGAGTCTGCGGGACTTTAATATCGTGGCACTTGCGATCCCTTTGCCAGGGATCGAAGCTCCAACCGCGGGGCTTGTGGTCTTTAACATTGTGAAGTCCACGGTCTCTGGTAAGAAGAGGCCGACTCGGGAGCTCCATGCCGCAGAGAGAGTTTCAACCACCCTGACGCAGGAGTTTCGATCACCCCGATGGTGGGCTTCGATCGTCGGCTGCAGGGGCTTTCATCGCCGTGACTGCGGATGGTTTGACTGCCCCGACCGCGGGAGAACAAGAGGAAGAAGATTGAACTTTGTTGCCTTCTACCACAGTGAGGAATGTGGAATCCACTGTGGTGGATGTTTATGGTAACTTTTATATGGTTGTGTGTCTTGTTGCTTTTCACTTAGTATGGCTGTATGGTAACTCAAATTTCACTGTACCTTAATTGGTACATGTGACAATAAACTGACCTTGAAATCTTGACCTATTCCCCACAACACAAATATCTAAGATTTCAATAATTTTGACTGGAGATTCAATATAGAGTGAAGATAGGCACAAAACTGGAGTAACTCAGTGGGACAGGCAGTATCTCTGGAGAGAAAGAATGGGAGACGTTTCGGGTCAAGACTCTTCTTCAGACGGATGTAGAGTATTCAATGCAGAGTGCTTCCATGGGAAAATTTTCTGTAAGGCCTAGAACAAAATTGGAAAGCACATTCGCCAACTGTGTATTGACACTGGTCACACCGTCGTGTCTAGACTGTCCCAAGAGATATGTTGGTCTATACAAGCACCAAACTGCCCAAATAATACATGAACATCTTATCTTCAGCAAGACTTCAGGATATCTTAGCTCAACCTAGTTAATATTTGTTTATTATTGTAACGTATTGTCAGAGTGAAAACCTCTGTTTGTACTATCCAAGCAAATCATATCAAACATCGGTACAATCAATGCCTACATGAGTACAGCGGAGAGTGTGAAATAGAGAAAGGAGAAAGAGTGCAGAAAACAGTGTACAAAATCATGAGAGGAATAGATCGGGTAGATGCACAGAGTCTCTTGCCCGGAGTAGGGGAAATTGAGGACCAGAGAACATAAGTTCAAGGTGAGGGGGAAAAGATTTAATACGAATCCGAGGGGTAACTTTTTCACACAAAGGGAGGTGGGTGTATGGAACAAGCTGCCAGAGGAGGTAGTTGAGGCTGGGACTATTCCATCGTTTAAGAAACAGTTAGACAGGTACATGAATAGGACATGTTTGGAGGGATATGGACCAAGCGCAGGCAAGTGGGACAAGTGTATGTGGGACATGTTGGCCGGTGAGGGCAAGTTGGGCCGAAGGGCCTGTTTCCACACTGTATCACTCTATGACACTAGTGTTGCAGCTGTAGACAAAGTGCAAACTAAAGGGCCACAACAAGGTAGATTGGGAGATTATAACTATATCCTTAGCTCAAGAGAGGTCTGTTCAAGAGACTGAGTATATTTGAAAAGATAGTGGAGACCTCAGGCTGATGGCTCAAAAATAAACAGCACTGCCAGGCCAGATTATGAGCTCGAGCCTTTGTACTTGTCCTCTCCCTCGCACTGATTTTATACTCGAATCGACAGGCTTTAGATTCAGAGCAGTACCATTGAACCAGAAGTGACTTCCTCTCCTATAAATCAGACAGGATTTACTATGTATTGGCAAGTAGAGAGGTGACGGGAATGTGTTACAATTCTCCAGCACTGACGCATGGTTTGTGCTGTGAAACAACGGTGGATCCATGAGTCAGACTTTGCCTCAGACTGTTTATAGCTGTGCGTGAAATGTGTACAATTGGCTGGTCCAGCTTACTGCGTACTCGAAAGGTCGCTGATCACAAGCTGTGTCACCCAGCCTGTTTCTGAATTCTATTTTTATCACCCCTCATGGCTCCATGTCCCAGAGGAGTATTCTTCCGCCATCCATTTGGAAGAGGAGTCGTTTTAATGATGATGAGGAAAACTCGAGAAAGGTTTCTGAATGTAAAATGCTAAAAACCACCAGAAAAACAGAGAATAGAAACATCAGTAAAATAGGAGAGACTCTTCCTTGCACTGATTTTTTATTATACTTTACAACTTCAGGCAGATAGCTTAAACTACAAATAATACTTTACATTCTTGTGTTTGGTTCAGTTTAGAGAAACAGCGCGGAAACAGGCCCTTCGGCCCGTTGAGTCCGCACCGACCACTAACACTATCCTACACACAATAGGGACAATTGTACATTCATACCAATCCAATTACCGGTAGTCTAAAACCCTGTATGAAATGTGGGAGGAAACCGGAGCTTCCCAGAGAAAACCCATGCAGGTCATGGGTCGGGGAAAACCGTACAGACAGCACCCATAGTCAGGATCGAACCCGGGTCTCTGGCGCTGTAAGGCAGTAACTTTACTGCTGCGCAACCATGCTGCCCACGTGGGCTTCACTATATTCTTGACCACCTGTGGCTCTTGTTACAGGATCGTCTGTTTGTGGCCCTCTCTCCCACCTGTGATCCACACAGTAAAGACTACCATGCTTGGGGCATTCAGTACTGTTTGACCCAACTGTAGTACGTTGTTAACCCGCTGTGGAACTCTCGCTAGGTCATCTCGCTGGGTGTCAGAGCACGGAGCCGAGGTGCAACTTCTTGTCTGACCTCGCTGTGTAACTCGCTGAACACCGGCCAAGCCCTAGGCAAATCCTTTTCCCTTTTCGGCAAAGGTGCTTCTTCACTGACCCTGAACTCTGCGATGCAAGGGTGTATGCTTTTGAACCAAAAAACAAACTCGTGGAAAAAATCAGCAGGTCAAGCAGCATCTATTGAGGCAAAGGGATAGTCGACGGTTCTGGTCAAGACCCTGCATCAGGACTGAGAGAGTTGAGAGAAGATAGCCTCTACAGCATATCTCTCTATATTAAAGTCCATCAGGCTCAACTGAAATAAGGATTGTACTCTTTCCAATGAGTGGCCGCTTTGCTCTTCAAAGACGACAGAAACGTAGATTGAAATGGTTGCAGGTTGCAATGCACTAACCATAAAAGTTGTCAATGCCGTGCCCGACCCATGTCAAAGAGCGAGAGGAGACTGACCCAGGCCAGTCCAACCATCCAAGTGTGTGACTGATATAATTCCCAGTTCAGTCCCAGAGTGGGAAAAACCCCACAGAATCAATCAGTCCCAGGATATACAACCCCAGTGTGCCCCCGGCTCTAAGGTGTGAATGGGCAAGGTCTAACCCACTGTACCCTGTACCCACTGTACCCTGAGCATCCTGGGATGAATGGATAGTGTCTGGCACTGGTAGAGGGGAGGTGGAAAGGAGCGCTGAGGCTGAGGCTGGTGGGGACAGGTGGTACCAGGTGATGGGGTGGGTGAGGGGGGGGGGGAGGGGGAGATAGGTTGATGGAGCCAGGAGGTGGACCAGGTGGGGTAATTTAAAGACAGAAGCTGGTGGGGTAGATGGGGGAAATACAATTTTCAGGCAAATTGAGTCAGGCGGTGGGGGCCGACTGGTAAGGGAGGGGGCAGAGTCTGGAAGGTCATGTGGAAAGATAAAGGAGGGATGGTGGGCAGATGGAAAGAGTTCTGAATCTGGAAAAATTGGGGGGGGGGGGGGGAGGAATAATATAGGTGAACAAAAGCAGTGAGAACTCAGGTGGACCAGGGGCGAGTGGGAAAGGAATATAATTTGTGGAATAACATATTTGTGGAATTCCCTGCCACAGAGGGCAGTGGAGGCCAAATCACTGGATGGATTTAAGAGAGAGTTAGATAGAACTCTAGGGGCTAGTGGAATCAAGGGATATGGGGAGAATGCAGGCACGGGTTATTGATTGCGGACGATCAGCCATGATCGCAATGAATGGCGGTGCTGGCTCGAAGGGCTGAATGGCCTCCTCCTGCACCTATTTTATATGTTTCTATGTTTCTATAATGGTTGTGTGTTACCTAAACCCATAAAACTCACTGTCAATACCATTGGACTGTAGGCTACCCAAGTGGAATCTGAGGTGCTGTGCTTCCAGCTCTTACAGTATGTGCCTTCTTCTGCAACTGGATCATTGCTAAAAAAGGTGATCAAGTGCATGTCGAGCTGAAGGATAAAAGATTATCACTTTAAGGCTGGATGTGGGCTCATGGAGGTTGTGTGGCAAATTCAAAACAACACGTCAACCATGATGTTGACAGATTACAGGCTGCGACGAGGCTGTAATGTCCTCTGGAACCATGCTCATGGCAAGAGACGTTAGACACAAAATGCTGGAGTAACTTAGTGGGTTAGGCAGCATCTCCGCAGAAAAGGAATAGACCGTGTTTCGGGTCGAGACCCTTCTTCAGACCTTCTCAACCTGAAACGTCACTTATTCCTTTTCTCCAGAGAGGCTCCTTGGCCCGTTGAGCTACTCCAGCATTTCATGTCTATCTTCGGTGTAAACCAACATCTGCAGTTCCTCATGGCAAGAGAAATGGGGACCTGCTCACAAGATTCAGTAATTTGCTCCTTCATCTTGTCCTGGCATTCAAATAAATGATGGCTGTTCTGCAGCTCTACTGCCTCTGCTCTATATCAAGAAACAGTCTCGCCCAACAAAAGTCTACCATTTACTGTCATCCAGCTGAGAATCCCATCCTTCCACTGCCCTTTGCAGATTTTACCAATATAGCAACCAATAGACAATAGAATATAGACAATAGGTGCAGGAGTAGGCCATTCGGCCCTTCGAGCCAGCACCGCCATTCAATGTGATCATGGCTGATCATCCCCAATCAGTATCCCGTTCCTGCCTTCTCCCCATATCCCCTGACTCGCTATTTTTAAGAGCCCTATCTAGCTCTCTCTTGAAAGCATCCAGAGAACCTGCCTCCACCGCCCACAGACTCGCCACTCTCTGTGAGAAAAAGTGTTCCCTCGTCTCCGTTCTAAATGGCTTACTCATTCTTAAACTGTGGCCCCTGGTTCTGGACTCCCCCAACATCGGGAACATGTTTCCTGCCTCGAGCATGTCCAAACCTTAAACAATCTTATATGTTTCAATGAGATACCCTCTCATCCTTCTAAACTCCAGAGTGTACAAGCCCAGCTGCTCCATTCTCTCAGCATATGACAGTCCTGCCATCCCGGGAATTAACCTTGTAAACCTACGCTGCACTCCCTCAATTGCAAGAATGTCCTTCCTCAAATTAGGGGACCAAAACTGCACACAATACTCCAGGTGTAACCAAGCTTCAAGTGGAAAATCCCACCCCCAACGCAGGAAACCACATCACCACACCAGATGTATAAGGGTGGAGAAATAACCAAGGTGACTGAGAGATAGTTCTAGATCTACCAATGTGGTGACCTGTTAACAAGTTAACAGTGCCTGAAATGGTCTCGTACATCAATCAGTTTGTGGGCCAGTTGGGATGACATTTCAGAGGGACAGTTGGGCCAAGGACGGGCGAAACTAACCCCAGTACTCCAGCTGTAGCCTAAACAAAGATTTATTAAATGTGCAGGAAAGAACTGCGGATGCTGGTTTACATTGACGATGGACACAAAATGCTGGAGCAACTCAGCGGGACAGGCAGCATCTCTCAAGAGAAGGAATGGGTGACGTTTCTGAAGAGTCTGAAAAAGGGTCTACACCCGAAACGTCACCCATTCCTTCTCTCCAGAGACGCTGCCTGTCCCGTTGGGCTTTTTGTGTCTATCGAAGATTTATAACATTGTACCATAAATTCCCTGACTAAGGAAGACAAATATCCCAACTGCATTAGAACAACCTTCCCGCGGGATAGCTTTGGGAGTCCAGACAGCGTCTAAAGCACCAGCGGATGGTACAGTTTGTTCAGTGTTATTTATCACTCATTTTTCTGTGTCTGGTAAGTTTGTTTTCTGGCCTTTTCGGGATGGAAGAAGTGAAATTCTGGAGTTTTGTTGGTGGATGCAGGGCGAGGGGCTGAGGGTCCTCGCCTCTGTGAGTGGCGGTGGGGGGGAGGCATGAATTGGCGTCAGTCTACATTCTCGCTGCTTTAAACAATCTCCCCGGCAACTGCCCCCGGCGCTTAGTCTCCAGAGACGTTGGGTTCAGGAGCTGGCGGTGGCCACGGGAGATGCGGGGACCGTGTGGGGCGGTGGGGAGAAGAGATACCGGGGAAGTTGACGGCTATATCTGGAGCTGGAGTTATCCTCCTCCAGCACCTTCTCCCGTAAACGCCGGACCCCCGGGTAACACACACAGTGTTGCAGTTTCTGGGAGATTGAGTTTGACAGAGGAGAGGGTCGGTCTCTTGCCTCCCGAGGGCAAGCGATGTCCCTCCGCCGTTCGCCTGCCCCAGATTCAACGGGGGAGTGTTGCTTCAACTGATGTGTGGTCGTGTTGAACTTGTGGCCATGGTTCGGTGGCTGTTGCTGCTCTCTATCCTCGCTGGGAGCACTCCGGGTAGGTGAAGCTTTCTCTCCAGGGCGTGGTCCGGCGGGACAGAGGACATTGCACGGAGTGTATGTGACAACCTCAATGCAAAGTGCCCCGTCCGGGCGACGCACGCTGTCTTCCAAGAGTCCACACTCAAGAGTGTTCGTTGATTACATTGAGACCAGAACGTGTAATTAAGCACATGCTCTTTTGGATGGCGCTGGCTGGAGTGTTTAAAAATGAGTTGGAAAAGATCGAGGGCTGCAATAGTGGGGTGGATTTTCCCAAACTACTTCATATCTCCCTCAACAGCAAAAGATCTGGGGGTTGGGGGGGGGTCTGTACAGTGGTCTAAATTGTCTAAAGTTTTAAATAGAATATTGATCCAGATGCTGTCACAGGATGGAACCAATGACATTATCAAGCAAAGCTTAAAAGTGTTAAATAATGGACAGAGAATTGAGATGAAATTTCAAGATAAATGAATGTGCTCAGTAATTGCAAAGTTTAATATCTGGGAATAAATTGTGATAGGTCTACTCTTCCAAGGAGAAGCAATGTCCCTCTGTCTCTCGCCTCCATCAGATTCAGCATGGGAGTTTTGTTTCATCTAATGCGTGGTTGTGAACACCTTTGTTCCCACCTTTACCCTCCCTCATCCACACCCCCCCCCCCCCCTCCCCCCATACCTGTGAACATGGTTCTCTGGCTGTTGTTGTTCCCATCCTTGCTGGAGGTAATGGTAAGATATGCAGTTTGAAAACAGAAGTAAAGGGGGAAACTGAAACAAGACTCAGAGCCTTTACCAAGCGCATACATTCTTAAATTGGTAAGGGGAGTGCGTTGTAACCAAGGATTCTGCAGATAAATAAAAAGTACATTTTGCAATATTTAAAAAAATAAATTAGATCAGATTTTACAATAATTAATGCTTGCGGGACAATAAATAAAGATTAAAGTCAGGATAAAGCAGATAGGAACCTGTTAAATTCCAGTGATATTTCACACACTCAGAGAACTGTAGAGAGGTACAGCACAGAAAGCAATAATTTAGCCCTCCATCCCAGCCCGAACATTTTGGACGAGCTGTTTACTTTCCCATTGTTTTGAAAATCTTTTTCCTTCACAAATTTGTTCAATATTCCTTTCATGGATATCATTCAAATTTGATTAACCAATCTGTCAGGCAATAAATTCCTGAATTTTACTCACTGTGAAAAAGAACATATCCTTCACTTACTATATAGAACATATCCTTCACTTACCAAATGAGGCCATTCAGCTCATCTAATACCTGGCAGCCCCAAACTGAACAATCCCACCGCCCCCCGCATCTTATTACGTTGCATTCCAGCAATATCTTCTCTTATTTGCCCTTCAGCGCCCATTTGATACTTTTGCTACTTCCCTGCATAAGAGGTAATTCAAACGCTGGTCAGTGAACTTCCACCATATCACTGGGCAGAACTGGAGTACCCACGGAAAACTCAAACAGCCCTGGGGAGAACGTCCACCAGCCTTTGTCTTCACCTTCATCCTCGCCCACCACCCCTAACCTGGCTCCATTTGCCTTTTTTTCTCCCAGTCTGCTTCCCCCTATCTTCTACCTGCTCTGTCTCCCAACTTTACAACTCCAC